>NC_091990.1:66961623-67044123 GCF_044704955.1 Pristiophorus japonicus | reverse complement strand
AGCTCCTAATCAGACCCTGGAGCACATCATTGAGCACTACCCTCAGAGGGGATTCGCAGGCAGCCTACAAGATATCCATGCTGTTACACCGGAAGCTTTGGCCAGGAGATCCTACTTGGATATTGACGTTTGATTTCTTTTGCTACTACCATACGAAGAAGAAGTCTGTGTTGCTGCGAGCCCAGATATCCTCACACCATTATAGCTTTGGCGCAAATGGGAACCCCAGTACAATAGATGATGTCATTGAAGTATCTTGTCTCAAGCAGCGTATGAGGCCTCAACACATGGTCCATGAGTCTTTGAAAGGTGGCTGAGGCCCCATGCAATCCAATGGCATGATGAGATACTGATAGAGCCCTTTCGCAGCCCTAAAAAACATTTGCTCCTTCGCGGAATCTGTTGAAGGGATCTGCCAGTACCCTTTGCTCAGATCCAAGGTGGTGAGATAATTAGCTTTCCCCAATCTCTCAATCAACTCATCCACCCAGGGCACAGGTAAGCATTGAGTTTGGATAGCTCATTGAGTTTCAGAAAATTCTTACAGAACCACTAGTTGGGTTTTGGAACTAAAACAGTGGGGCTACTCCATTCATTGATTCTTCAATAACACCTAGTTTCAACATTCTCTTAATCGTGTTCAACTAACTTGATTAAATTCTTTGAGGTAACAGAGGAGGTTGATCAAGGTAGTGCAGTAGATGTTGTATATATGAACGTTCAGAAGGCAGTCGACAAAGTGCCACACAGGAGGCTTATGAAGTCGTTGAAAGCCCATGGAATGAAGGGGAAAGTGGAGGTATGGATACGAGATTGGCTCAGTGACAGGAAGCACAGGGTGGTGGTGGATGGGTGTTTCTCAGACTGGGAGATGGTTTGCAATGGTGTTTCCCAAGGGTCAGTTTTAGATCCATTACTCTTCTTAACTTTCATAAATTACCTAGACTTGACTGTAGGGAGTAGCATCATAAAGTTTGCAGATGATACAAAACTTGACAAAGTAATAAACAATGTGAGGCCAGTTATAGGCTTCAGGATGACCGAGACAGGATGGTGAAATGGACAGAAGCTCGGCAGCTCGGAGTTCGATGCGAAGAAGTGTGAAGGGAGGACTAATATGGAAAGAACAGCATCGATGAGTCGAGGGACCTGGGTGTAGAAATTGCCCCCCGCCTAAAACGGTGCACTCCCACCGTTTCGATGGTTTTTACCACAGCTGCGGTTCAGGTCACCTCTTGAGTGACATTTGGCTCTTTGTTGTGTTTTTTCCTTGCATCCGGAACTCGATCATAATGGGGACGGTGACATCACCTGAGGGGCGGATACGGGGCGGTGACATCACCTGAGGGGCGGATACGGGGTGGTGACATCAACTGAGGGGGGATACGGGGTGGTGACATCATCTGAAGGGCGGATATAGGGCGGTGACATCACCTGAGGGGTGGATACGGGGCAGTGACATCACCCGAGGGGGGATACGGGGCGGTGACATCACCTGAGGGGCGGATACTGGGCAGTGACATCACCTGAGGGGGGATACGGGGCGGTGACATCACCTGAGGGGGGTATACGGGGCAGTAACATCACCTGAGGGGGGATATGGGGCGGTGACATCACCTGAGGTGCGGATACGGGGCGGTGACATCACCTGAGGGGGGATACAGGGCGGTGACATCACCCGAGGGGCAGATATGGGGCGGTGACAGTAACTGAGAGATACGGGGCGGTGCAGCACCTGAGGGCAGATACGGGGCGGTGACATCACCTGAGGGGCAGATACAGGGCGGTGACATCACCTGAGGGGCGGATACGGGGCGGTGACATCACCTGAGGGGCGGATACGGGGCGGTGACATCACCCGAAGGGCAGATACAGGGCTGTGACAGTAACTGAGAGATACGGGGCGGTGACATCACCTGAGGAGTGGATACAGGGCGGTGACATCACCTGAGGGGGGGATACAGGGCGGTGACATCACCTGAGGGGGGATACGGGGCAGTGTCATCACCTGAGGGGGGATACAGGGTGGTGACATCACCCGAGGGGCAGATACAGTGGGGTGACAGTAACTGAGAGATACGGGGCGGTGCAGCACCTGAGGGCAGATACGGGGCGGTGACATCACCTGAGGGGCAGATACGGGGCGGTGACAGTAACTGAGAGATACGGGGCGGTGCAGCACCTGAGGGGGGATACGGGGCGGTGACATCACCTGAGGGGCAAATACGGGGCGGTGACATCACCTGAGGGACAGATACGGGGCGGTGACAGTAACTGAGAGATACGGGGCGGTGACAGTAACTGAGAGATATGGGGTGGTGCAGCACCTGAGGGGCAGAAGTTGTGGGTAGAACGGAGTCACCGCCGCGATGACATCATCACGGCGCGGAGTCACCACGCTCTCCCCTTCACTTAAAGGGGAGAGCCTCCACAATTTTTAAACTTCGGTCTACTGGGCCACCAGGGAGGGTTTCGGCCGGCCCAAGAGGGGGTACCAGGCTGCCTGTTGGTGGCAAACCCGACAAAAACAAAAACATGGTGGCAGCAGTAGTGCGCCCACCCCTTTACGGGAAGCCCAACCGCCGCTCCAGAAAGTTTCCCTTTCCTGATTTATTTTTGTTAATTTACTTTTCCTCTCCTCATTTCCTTTTGTCTATTTCCCCTTCGTTGTCCCTCCATTTATTTCTAGTGACCTTTTGTCATGTATTCAACTATCATTGTAACCCATGTAAAAGCTGACCTAAGTTGTACACCTTGGGAACACTGACCACAAGGGGGTGAACTTGTGGGAGACACTCCTAACCTGGACTTTCCGGTATAAAAGGGGAAGCTCCATCCACCGTCTCTCTCTTGAGGTCTTGGTAATAAAAGTAACTGGTCACAGAGTGATCTTCTCTCAAGTATGGGCCTCGTGTGCATTTAAACTGTATAGTAAGGACAGATTATTGGCGACGAGAAACTGGGATTTAAACCACGTGAGCATGGCCACAAGCAGCACAGATGAGAGGTACTGTGTTGGTGATGATTGGGACGACTTTATTGAGAGACTACAGCAAAGTTTTGTCACTAAGGAATGGTTGGAACAGGATTCGGCCGACAAACGCAGGGTTCATCTCCTGATGGTTTGTGGATCCAGAACGTACTCCCTAATGAAGGACCTTCTAGCGCCAGAGAAGCCGGCGGACAAGACGTTCGAAGAGCTCAGTAAGTTGATCGGGGAACACCTTAAACTGGCGAGCAGCATGCACATGGCGAGACACCGGCGGCAAGAAGGGCAAAGCGTTCCAGACTTCGTGGCAGATCTCCGGCGACCAGCGAGCCGATGTAAGTTCCCAGATGCATGCAGAGCAGAGATGCTGCGATACTTTTTTATTGAGGGCATCGGGCATGCTGGAGTTTTCAGGAAACTGATTGAGACCAAAGACTTGACCTTGGAAGCGGCGGCTCTGATAGCCCAGACAATTATCTCAGGGTAGGAAGAGACCAGAATGATTTATGGCAAAAATCTTGGTTCAAATGCGGCAAACGACCAGGGAGTCAACATTGTTAATGCGGCACACAGTTCTCTAGGCAGACAAGGGCAATCGGACATGCCCCAGCATGCAGTCGAACCCAAAGGGGGAATTCAACAGAGACAACGGCTAGCTGAATGGCGATTCATGCCATCGCAAGGGACAATGCAGCCAGTAATGGGGCCATCAACACCAGTTAATGGTGCGCTTAAGGACAGTTTTAGAGACAGTCAGAGATGATCGACTGGTAATTGACCTTTTGTTTCCAAAAATGGGGCCTCTAGCTCATGCTGGAGATGTGGAGGCAAACACACAGCCAGAGCTTGCAGGTATCAGCAATATACCTGCAGAAACTGCAACGTCAGCAGTCACTTGGCGCGTATGTGCAGGAAGCCTGCAGCCAGGTTGATGTACAAGGAGGACGGGCCCGATGTAAGCCCTATGAGGCCAAATGAATACTGGGGGAAATCGCTGGAAGCTGAAGTTCAGCGAGTTCATGTGGAGCACATATACAGTTCATATACCAGGACACCACTGATAATGATGAAAGTGCTCCTCAATGGCATCCCAATATCAATGGAGCTGGACACGGCGGCCAGCCAGTCCCTGATGAGTATCAAACAGTTCGAAAGGCTGTGGGTGTCCAAGGCCAGGAGGCCAAAATTATTGCTGATTGACGCACTGCTACGGACATATACAAAGGAGATCATTCCGATGCTAGGCAGCGCCACGGTAGTCGTGACCCACAAAGATTCGGAGAACAGGTTGCCACTCTGGATTGTCCCGTGGGACAGTTCTGCACTACTGGGGAGGAGTTGGCTTGCTGTCATGAACTGGAAATGGGGCGATGTCAATGCAATTTCTTCTGTGGAGCGAGTATCATGCTCACAGGTCCTGGACACATTTGACTCATTATTTCAACCCGGCATTGACACTTTCATGGGGACCAAGGTAGTGATTCACATAAACCCGGACGCCAGGTCAGTACACCACAAGGCCAGAGCGGTGCTGTAGGTGATGCGGGAAAAGATAGAATGCGAATTGGACCGCCTGCTGAGGGAAGACATCATCTCGCCAGTCGAATTCAGTGACTGGGTGAGCCCGATTGTGCTCGTGCTCAAGGCGGATGGGTCGGTCAGGATATGTGGCGATTACAAGGCCACCATCAATCGGGTGTCACTCCAAAACCAGCACCCGCTACCGAGAGTGGAGGACCTCTTTGCAACGCTATCCGGTAGCAAACTTTTTTCAAAATTGGACCTGAACTCAGCTTACATGACCCAGGAGCTGGCGAGTGAGTCGAAGAAGCTGACCACCATCACGACACACAAGGGGTTGTTTGAGTATAACAGATGTCCGTTCGGGATTCGTTCGGCCGCCGCGATCTTTCAGCAAAATATGGAAAGCCTCCTCAAGTCAATTCCAAGGATGGTGGTTCTTCAAGACGACATCCTCATCACGGGTCACGATACTGAAGAACACCTCCACAACCTGGAGGAGGTGCTACGCAGACTGGACCGGGTAGGGCTGCAACTGAAAAAGGCAAAGTGCGTCTTCTTAGCTCCAGAGGTAGAATTCCTGGGGAGGATGGTAGCAGCAGATGGGATCAGACCTACTGAACTATTTTGGCAACTTTCTTCCCAAATTGAGCACGCTGTTAGAGCCGCTACACGTGCTCCTACGCAAAGATCGTGATTGGGTCTGGGGGGACAGCCAGGAAAGGACTTTTGATAGAGCACGCAATTTGTTATGCTCCAACAAACTGTTAACGTTATATGATTCGTGTAAGAAACTAGTTTTAACGTGTGATGCGTCGTCCTATGAGGTTGGGTGTGTGTTGCAGCATGTGAATGCCAATGGTCAGTTACAGCTGGTAGCTTATGCCTCCAGAAGTCTGTCCCAGGCAGAAAGGGGCTACGGGACGGTAGAAAAGTAAGTGCCAGCATGTGTATATGCAGTAAAAAAAAATGCACCAGTACCTGTTTGGCAGGAAATTTGAGCTGGAGACAGATCACAAACCCCTAAAGTCCCTTTTGGCTGACAGCAAGGCCATAAATGCGAATGCATCGGCCCGCATACAGAGGTGGGCACTTACGTTAGTCGCCTATGACTACACAATTCGGCACAGACCGGGCACTGAAAACTGCGCTGATGCACTCAGCAAGCTCCCATTAGCTACCACTGAGGGGGCAACTGAGCATGATGCTGAGATGGTCATGGCTGTTGAAGCTTTCGAAAGCGAAGGCTCACCTGTGACAGCCCGTCAGATTAAAGTCTGGACAAATAAAGACCCGCTACTGTCTTTAGTTAAGAAATGTGTCCTGAATGGGGACTGGGCAGCCATGTACGGGGCATGCCCTGAGGAGTTTAAACCGTTTCATAGGCCCAAGGATGAACTCTCGATTCAGGCCGATTGCCTACTGTGGGGAAACCGAGTAGTCATGCCCCAGAAGAGCAAAGAGGTGTTTATCAGAGAACTTCACAATGAGCACCCGGGCATTGTCATGATGAAGGCAATTGCCAGATCACACGTTTGGTGGCCAGGGATAGATGCAGTTATGGAACTTTGTGTTCGCAGGTGCAACACATGTGCTCAGCTGGGCAGCGCACCCAGGGAAGCTCCCCTTAGCCCCTGATCCTGGCCCGCCAAGCCATGGTCACGCATCCATGTGGACTACGCAGGTCCTTTCATGGGAAAAATGTTTTTGTTTGTAGTAGACACCTACTCCAAATGGATTGAGTGTGCCATTTTAAATTCAAGCACATCCTCTGCCACGGTAGAAAGTCTACGGGCAATGTTCGCCACCCATGGTCTACCGGATGTCTTGGTCAGCAACAATGGCCCGGCCTTCACAAGCACTGAATTCCAGGACAATAGAATTAACCATGTCAGAACGGCACCGTTTAAGCCAGCCTCAAAAGGCCAGGTGGAACGAGCAGTGCAGATAATCAAACAGGAGTGCAGATAATCAAACAGGGGATGCTCAGAATCCAAGGGGGTTCCCTACAAAGCCGCTTATCATGCCTCCTGTTGGCCAATAGATCCTGACCACACTCGCTCACAGAGGTTCCACCTGCAGAGCTGCTAATGAAAAAGACGCTCAAAATCAGGTTATCCCTTATACACCCTACTATGAAAGAAATTGTTGAGAGCAGGCGTCAGTCACAATGTGACTATCATGACAGGAACGCGATGTATTGATGTCAATGACCCTGTTTTTGTCCTTAATTACGCTGCAGGGCCCAAATGGCTTGCAGGCAGTGCGATTGCCAAAGAGGGGAATAGGGTTTTGGTAGTTAAACTTACCAATGGACAAATCTGCTGCAAACACGTGGATCAAATTAAAAGAAGGTTCAGCAACCCCATAGAAGAAGCAGAGGAAGAACACGACGTAGAGTTTACTCCACCGCAGATGACCGAACACCGGAACCAAGTGGAGGAGAGCCCAGTCACTGTGGCAGTCCAGACAGGCCTGAGGCACCGCAAACAGCAGACACTCAGGCCAGCGCCCAACAACCGGAGCCCCAACTCAGGCGCTCTACAAGGGAGCGTAAACCACCAGAGAGACTTAACCTGTGATCCCAATAAGACTTTGGGGGGGAGGTGATGTCATGTATTCAACTGCCATTGTAACCCATGTATAAGCTGACCTAAGTTGTACACCTCGAGAACACTGACCACAGGGGGCGAACTTGTGGGAGACACTCCTAACCTGGACTTTCCGGTAAAAAAGGAAAAGCTCCACTTACTGTCTCTCTCTTGAGGTCTTGGTAATAAAGGTAACTGGTCACAGATTGATCTTCTCTTAAGTATGGGCCTCGTGTGCATTTATACTGTATAGTAAGGACATATTACCTTTTATTCTCTTTTCTACTGACTTTTTTAGCCTCCATATCTCTCATTTTTCTATTCCGCATCTTTGCCCATTCCAACCATCAATTTCATCTTTTTCATTTTTTTCATTTTTGCTACTTGTTTTTCTTCATTGTTACATCGAGTTACATCGAATCACACAAACAGGCCAGTCAGCCCAACTGGTCTATGCCGCCGTTTATGCTCCACACGACCCTTCTCCCACCCTACTTTATCTAACCCCATCAAAATATCCTTCTATTCCTTTCTCCCTCATGTGCCTATCGAGCTACCCCTTAAATTCATTTAATCTATTCACCTCAACTATTCCATGTGGTAGAGAGTTTCACATTTTCATCACTCTCTGAGTAAAGAAGTTTCTCCTGAATTCCCTATTGGATTTATTAATGACTCTCATATTTATGACCCCTAGTTTTGGATTGTCCACACAAGTGGAAACATTTTATCTACGTCTACCCTATCAAATCCTTTCATAAACTTAAAGACCTTGATCAGGTCACCACTCAGCCTTCTCTTTACTAGAGAGCAGAGCCCTAGCCTGTCCAGCCTCTCCTGAGAGTTATACCCTCTCAGTTCTGGTGTCAGCCTTGTGAATCCTTTTTGTACTTTCTCCAGTGCTGCGGTATCCTTTTTATAATATGAATACCAGGACTGTGCACATTACTCCAAATGTGGTCTAACCAAGGTTCAATACAAGTTTAACATAACTTCCCTGTGTTTCGATTCAATCCCTCTAGAAATGAACCCCAGTGTTTTATTTGCTTTTTATGGCATTATTAATCTGGTCGCTGCTTTTAGTGATTTGTGTACCTGTACCCCAATGTTCATAAGGAGTGTGTAATTCCATTTTTTTTTAAATCAGAAAAATATATTTTTTTATAAGACATAAATAACTTTAATTAAAATTAATGTTAAATATGTTTGGCGGGGGTTTCTGAATCGTAATAATGAGAACTCCAACTTACGGAGTGCCCATTATTATGAATGAGAAAATACTTTACCGTGATTGGCTGCCCAGAGCCATGTGATTGTAGCTCCAGCCCTGCGCATGTCCTGACGTGCACGCGCTCCAATGCGCAGTGTAGGCCTCAGGACCAGAATCTCTTGTGGGGGCAGCAGGTTCACGTAAGTGCGCATCTTTTTTCCCTTTTTAGCCGATCGCCCGCTGAAAGCAGCCGACCGGGATTTCTAGGCCATTCACGCTCTCCACCACCAGCGCACCGTGGCTGCAGTGTGCACCATCTACAAGATACACTGCAGCAACTCACCAAGGCTTCTTCGGCAGCACCTCCCAAACCCATGACCTCTACCACCTAGAAGGACAAGGGTTGCAGGCGCATGGGAATGCCACCACCTCCAAGTTCTCTACAGGTTACACACACATTGTGTTGGGGAGGGTTTAAACTAGCTAGGCAGGGGGATGGGAACCTGAGAGCATTGTCAGAAGGGAGAGAAGTCAAGCTGGAATTGGAAGGCAGAAAATTAGAAAGTGTGTTTGGAAGGCAGAGGAAACAAAGGCTAGAAAAAAGACAGCAGGGGAGTTTGGCAGTGCTAAATGGTATATACTTCAATGCAAGAAATCTAGGAAACAAGGCAAATGAGCTAAGGGCACAGATAGGCATGTGGGATTATGATATTATAGCCATTACTGAGACATGGCTGAAAGAATGGCAGGAATGGCAGCTCAACATTCTTGGTTCCGGGGTTTTCAGGTGAGATCGAGAGGGGGGTCAAAAAGGAGGGGGGTCGCAGTATTGATTAAAGAAACAATTACAGCTGTGAGGAGGGATGATATGTTAGAGGGGTCATCAAATGAGGCCATATGGGTTGTACTAAAGAACAAAAAAAGGGCAATCACACTGCTGGGCGTGTACTATAGACCCCCAAAATGCCGAGGGAGACAGAAGAGCAAATTTGTAGGTAAATTTCCGAAAAGTGCAAAAACATAGGGCAGTAACAGTGGGGGATTTCAATTACCCTGATATTAACTGGGATACTATCAGTGTAAAAGATGCAGAGGGCACTGGAGAACTTTTTTAGACAATGCGTAGCAAGCCCATCAAGAGGGGGGCGGGGGGCAGTTCTGGATTTCATTTTAGGCACTGAAGCTGGGTAGGTGGAAGGAGTGGCAGTGGAGAGCATTTTTGTGGTAGTGATCACAATTCAGTTACTTTTATGGATGACTAAGAAAAAAAAGGAGTACGGGTTCTAAATTGGGAGAAGGCCAATTTTACTCGGCTGAGAAGTGATTTTGCAAAAGTGGACTAAAAACAATTACTTGGAGGTCAGTGTCAGAGCAGTAGGAGGCACTCAAGAGGAGCTCAGAGTAAACATGTTCCCACAAAGAAAAAGGGTACAACTGCCAAACTTAGAGCCCCCTGGTTGACAAGGTGCATACAGGGCACAATAAAACAAAAAAGGGAAGCCTATATCAGATATCGTGAGCTCAATACTGCAGAAGGTCTAGAAGAGTATAAAAAGTACAGGGGTGAAATTAAGAAGGTAATTAGGAAAGCAAAATGAGGGCATGAAAAAATACTGACAAGTAGAATCAAAGAAAACCCAAAGATGTTTTACAATTACATAAAAAGCAAGAGGATGACGAAGGAACGAGAAGGGCCTGTTAGGGACCTAAATGGTGATCTATGTGTGGAGGCGGAGGATGCGGGTAAGGTACTAAATGAATACTTTGCGGCTGTCTTCACAAAACAGGGGGACGATGAAGTTCAGGAGGAAGAGAGTGAAATATTGGATGGGATAAACATAGTAAGAGAGAAAGTATTAAGGGGTTTAGCATCTTTGAAAGTAGATAAATTGCCAGGACCGGATGAAATATATCTGAGGCTATAAAAGAAGCAAGGGAGAAAATTGCGGAGGCTCTGATCATCATTTTCCAATCCTCCCTGGCTACAGGAGTGGTGTCAGAGGATTGGAGAACTGCTAATGTTGTACCATTGTTTAAAAAGGGAGGCAGGGATAAACCGAGTAATTACAGATCAGTCAAACTAACCTCGGTGGTGGACAAATTATTGGAATCAATTCTGAGGGACAGCATAAATCTTCATTTAGAAAGTCTCAAATTAATCAAGGACAGTCAGCATGAATTTGTTAAGGGATGATATGTTAGAGGGGTCAACCTTCCGGAAATACTAGGGGACAGAGGGTCTAGTGAGAAGGAGGAACTGAAGGATATCCTTATTAGGCGGGAAATTGCATTAGGGAAATTGACGGGATAAATCCCCGGGGCCTGATAGTCTGCATTCCAGAGTACTTAAGGAAGTGGCCCTAGAAATAGTGGATGCATTGGTGATCATTTTCCAACAGTCTATCGACTCTGGATCAGTTCCTTTGGACTGGAGGATAGCTAATGTAACACCACTTTTTAAAAAGGGAGAGAGAGAGAAAGTGGGTAATTATAGACCGGTTAGCCTGACATCAGTAGTGGGGAAAATGTTGGAATCAATTATTAAGGATGAAATAGCAGCGCATTTGGAAAGCCATGACAGGATCGGTCCAAGTTAGCATGGACTTATGAAAGGGAAATCATGCTTGACAAATCTTCTGAAATTTTTTGAGGATGTAACTAGTAGAATGGACAAGGGAGAACCAGTGGATGTGGTGTATTTAGACTTTCAAAAGGCTTTTGACAAGGTCCCGCACAAGAGATTGGTGTGCAAATCAAAGCACATGGTATTGGGGGTAATATACTGACGTGGATAGAGAACTGGTTGGCAGGCAGGAAGCAGAGAGTCAGGATAAATGGATCTTTTTCAGAATGGCAGGCAGTGGCTAGTGGAGTGCAGCAGGGCTCAATGCTGGGACCCCAGCTCTTTACAATATACATCAATGATTTAGATGAATGAATTGAGTGTAGTATCTCCAAGTTTGCAGATGACACTAAACTGGGTGGCGGTGTGAGCTGTGAGGGGGACGCTAAGAGGCTGCAGGGTGATTTGGACAGGTTAGGTGAGTGGGAAAATACATGGCAGATGCAGTATAATGTGGATAAATGTGAGGTTATCCACTTTGGTGGCAAAAACGCGAAAATAGAATATTATCTGAATGGCGGCAAATTAGGAAAAGGGGAGGTGCAATGGTTCATCAGTCATTGAAAGTTGGCATACAGGTACAGCAGGCGGTGAAGAAGGCAAATGGTATGTTGGCCTTCATAGCTAGAGGATTTGAGTATAGGAGCAGGGAAGTCTTACTGCAGTTGTACAGGGCCTTGGTGAGGCCTCACCTGGAATATTATGTTCAGTTTTGGTCTCCTAATCTGAGGAAGGACGTTCTTGCTATTGAGGGTGTGCAGCGAAGGTTCATCAGACTGATTCCTGGGATGGCTGGTCTGACATATGAGGAGAGACTGGATCAACTGGGCCTTTATACATTGGAGTTTAGAAGGATGAGAGGGGATCTCATAGAAACATATAAGATTCTGACGGAACGGGACAGGTTAGATGCGGATAGAATGTTCCCGATGTTGGGGAAGTCCAGAATCAGGGGACACAGTCTTAGGATAAGGGGTAGGCCATTTAGGATTGAGATGAGGAGAAACTTCTTCACTCAGAGAGTTGTTAACCTGTGGAATTCCCTGCCGCACAGAGTTGTTGATGCCAGTTCATTGGATATATTCAAGAGGGAGTTAGATATGGCCCTTACGGCTAAAGGGATCAAGGGTATGGAGAGAAAGCAGGAAAGGGGTACTGAGGGAATGATCAGTCATGATCTTACTGAATGGTGGTGCAGGCTCAAAGAGCTCAATGGCCTACTCCTGCACCTATTTTCTATGTTTCTATGTTTCTATGGAAGGTCGTGTCTGACTAACTTGATTGAGTTCTTTGACGAGGTAACAAGGAGGGTCGATGAATGCAGTGTGTTTGATGCAGTTTACATGGATTTTAGCAAGGCTTTTGACAAGATCTCACATGGCAGGCTGATCAAAAAAGTAAAAGCCCAAGAGATCCAAGGGAGAGTGGCAAATTGGATCCAAAATTGGCTCAGTGGCAGGAAGCAAAAGGTAATGGTTGACGAGTGCTTTTGTGACTGAAAGGCTGTTTCCAGTGGGGTTCCACAGGACTCAGTGCTGGGTCCATTACTTTTTGTAGTATATATTAATGATTTCGACTTAAATGTAGGGGGCATGATAAAGACATTTGCAGATGATACAATAATTGGCCGTGTGGTTGTCAGTGAGGAGAAAAGCTGTAGACTGCAGGAAGATATCAATCACTGGTCAGTTGGGCAGAACAGTGGCAAATGGAATTCAATCCAGAAATGTGTGAGGTAATGCATTTGGGGAAGTGCAACAAAGCAAGGGAATATACAATAAATGGGAGGATACTGAGAAGTGTGGAGGAACAGAGGGACCTTGGAGTGCAGGTTCACAGATCCTTAAAGTAGCAGAACAGGTCGATAAGATAGTTAAAAGGGCGTATGGAAAGCTTGCCTTTATTAGCCAAGGCGTAGAATACAAGAGCAGGGGGGAGTTATGCTTGAACTGTATAAAACACTGGTTAAGCCACAGCTGGAGTACTGCATGCAGTTCTGGTCACCACATTACAGGAAGGATGTGATTGTACTAGAGAGGGTACAGAGGAGATTTACGAGGATATTGCCAGGACTGGAAAACTTTAGCTATGAGGAAAGATTGGATAGGCTGGGGTTGTTTTAATTGAAACAGGAGGCTGAGGGGAGATTTAATTGAGGTGTATAAAATTATGAAGGGCCTAGATAGAGTGGATAGGAAGGACCTATTTCCCTTAGCAGAAGGATCAATAACCAGGCGGCATAAATTTAAAGTAGTTTGTATATGGATTAGAGGGGAGATGAGGAACCATTTCTTCACCCAGAGGGTGGTGGGGGTCTGGAACTCACTGCCTGAAAGGGTGGTAGAGGCAGAAACCCGCACCACATTAAAAAGTACTTGGATGTGCACTTAAAGTGCCGTAATCTACAGGGCTACGGATCTAGTGCTCGAAGGTGGGATTAGGCTGGGTAGCTCTTTTTCGTCCAGTGCGGACATGATGGGCCGACTGCCCTCCTTCTGTGTCATAATTTTTCTATGATTCCATGATTCATCCTGGCTTGAAAACATATTGCTGATCCTTTATTGTCGCTGGATCAAAATCCTGGAACTCCCTCCCTAACAGCACTGTGGGAGCACCTTCACCACACGGACTGCAGCGGTTGAAGAAGGCGGCTCACCACCACCTTCTCATGGGAAATTATGGATGGGCAATAAAGGCTGCCCTTGCCAGAGACGCCCACATCCCATGAATGAATAAAAAGGCCAGCCAGAGAGGAGTGACTGCTGGATGTAGTACCTGTAATGCGAAATGAACCAGAGCAGATAAAAAAAGTAAGCATAAGGGAACATCCACTCGACACTTCTGGTGGAAGATGGTTATGAATGCTTCAGCCTTGCCTTTTGCATTCACGTACTGGGCTCTGCTGGTTGGGAACGTTCATGGAGCCTCCTCCCGCTAGTTGTTTAATTGTCCACCACCATTCACGACAGGATGTGGCATGGTTGTAGAGCTTTGATCTGATCTGTCGGTTATGGGATCGCTTAGCTCTGTTTATAGCATGCTGCTTCCGCTGTTTAGCATGCATGAAGTCCTGTGTTGTAGCTTCACCAGGTTGGCACCACATTTTTAGGTACACCTGGTGCTGCTCCTGGCATGTTCGTCTGTGTTATGTATTTAACCCCTTGTAACACTACCACCAGAGGGCCTACCTGTTGGAGTCCCAAGGGATCCCAGCATCCCTTGGGCCACGGTATATAAGCAGGCCACCCACAAGGTACCTGCACTCTGGAGTCTTATTAACGGAGCTAAGGTCACATTTGCTCATTGTACACAGTACTCAGTTTCATCCTTTATTATGAACGTATCAATTGACGATGAGGTAACGAACAACGTGCAAAAATGCAAAAAACAGTTGTTATCCTGGAGAAGTTCTCAGAAGGGGCCTTCGTGGAGAGACTCAACCAATACTTTGTGGCCAACGAGCTGGAAGGGGACGAGAACACTGCCAAACGAAGGGCGATCCTGTGGGGCAACAACCTATGGCCTCATGAAGAATCTCCTAGCTCCGGCAAAACCAACAGCTATGAAGAATTGTTTACGCTGGCCTGGGAGCACCTAAATCCTAAAGAAAGCATTTTGGTGGCGAGATTTCGGTTCTACACGTCAGAGGGCCAGGAAGTGGCGAGCTATATCGCCGAACTAAGGCGCCTCGCAGGACATTGCGAATTTGAGGGATTCCTAGAACAAATGCTGAGAGACTTTTTTGTACTGGGCATTGGCCATGAGGTAATCCTTCGCAAACTGTTGACTGTAGAAACTCCGAATCTAAGTAAAGCCATAACGATAGCCCAGGCATTTATGTCCACCAGCGACAACACCAAGCAGATTTCGCAGAGTAAAGAAGTTTCGTCCAGTACTGTGCACAAAGTAACGTAGTTTTCAAGCAGGAATATACATGGCAGAATGTACACGCTGGCTGCTGCTGCCCGACCTCAGATGATCCAGAGTCTGCCACCAATCGTTAATGCGAGGCAGTTAACACTTTTTGGCACTGTGGAGGGGATCATCGGCCCCATCAATGCTGCTTCAAGCACTATGCGTGCAACGGTTGCAGAACAATGGGACACCTCGAGCGAATGTGCAGGCGAGCTGCAAACCCTGCAAATCCTGCAAACCACCACGTTGCAGAGGAAGATCGATCCACTGTGGATCAGGCTGAATTGGAAACCCATACGGGGAAATCGGAGACTCGTACCGAGGAGGCAGAAGTGTACGGGGTACACCCATTCACCACAAAATGTCCACCAATAATGTTGAAAGCTGAACTGAACGGAATTCCAGTATCGATGGAACTGGACACGGGGCCAAGTCAGTCCATAATGAGTGAAAAGGCCTTCGACAGTCTGTGGGGCAAAAAGGCACACAGGCCCAAGCTCAGCCCCATTCACACCAAACTAAGGACTTACACCAAGGAACTAATCCCTGTAATTGACAGTGCAGCAGTCAAAGTCTCCTATGATGGAGCAGTTTACGAACTCCCGCTGTGGATTGTGCCAGGGAATGGTCCCACATTGTTTGGCAGAAGCTGGCTGGGAAAAATCAGCTTGAACTGGGACAACATCCGAGCGCTTTCGTCCGTCGACGATGCCTCATGTGCCCAGATTCTGAGCAGATTTCCATCGTTGTTCGAGCCAGGCATTGGAAGCTTCTCGGAGGCGAAAGTGCAGATCCATTTGGTTCCCGGTATGCGACCCATCCACCACAAGGCACGGGCGGCAGCATCTATGATGCGTGAGAAAGTGGAAATTGAGCTGGACAGGCTGCAGCGAGAAGGTATCATCACGCCGGTGGAATTCAACAAGTGGGCCAGTCCGATTGTCCCGGTACTTAAAGAGGACGGCACGGTCAGAATTTGTGGGGACTATAAAGTCAAGATTAACCGTTTTTCGCTACAGGACCAGTACCCGCTACCCAAGACAGACGACCTATTTGCGGCCCTGGCTGGAGGGAAGATGTTCACCAAGCTGGACCTCACCTCGGCCTACATGACGCAGGAGCTGGAGGAGTCTTCGAAAGGCCCCACCTGCATCAACATGCACAAAGGTCTGTTTATCTATAACAGATGCTCGTTCGGGATTCGGTCGGCCGCGGCAATCTTCCAACGGAACATGGAGAGCCTGTTAAAGTCGGTTCCTCACACCGTGGTTTTCCAGGATGACATACTGGTTACAGGTCGGGACACCATTGAGCACTTGAAGAATTGGGAAGAGGTTCTTAGTAGGTTGGATCACGTGGGGCTCAGGTTGAAACGTTCAAAGTGTGTTTTCCTGGCACAGGAGGTCAAGTTCTTGGGAAGAAGAATCGCAGCATAGAAAACATAGAAACAGAAAATAGGTGCAGGAGTAGGCCATTCGGCCCTTCGAGCCTGCACCACCATTCAATAAGATCATGGCTGATCATTCCCTCAGTATCCCTTTCCTGATTTCTCTCCATACCCCTTGATCCATTTAGCCGTAAGGGCCATGTCTAATTTCCTCTTGAATATATCCAATGAACTGGCATCAAAAACTCTTTGCGGTAGGGAATTCCACAGATTAACAACTCTCTGAGTGAAGAAGTTTCTCCTCATCTCAGTCCTAAATGGCTTACCCTTATCCTTAGACTATGTCCCCTGGTTCTGGACTTCCCCAGCATCGGGAACATTCTTCCTGCATGTAACCTGTCCAGACCCGTCAGAATTTTATATGTTTCTATGAGATCCCCTTTCATCCTTCTAAACGCCAGTGAATACAGGCCCAGTCGATCCAGTCTCTCCTCATATGTCAGTCCTGTCATCCCGCGAATCAGTCTGGTGAACCTTCGCTGCACTTTCTCAATAGCAAGAACATCCTTCCTCAGATTAGGAGACCAAAACTGAACACAATATTCCAAGTGAGGCCTCACTAAGGTCCTGTACAACTGCAGTAAGACCTCCCTGCTCCTATACTCAAATCCCTTAGCTATGAAGGCCAACATACCATTTGCCTTCTTCACCGCCTGCTGTACCTGCATGCCAATTTTCAATGACTGATGTACCATGACACCCAGGTCACGTTGCACCTCCCCTTTTCCTAATCTGCCGCCATTCAGATAATATTCTGCCTTCGTGTTTTTGCCACCAAAGTGGATAACCTCACATTTATCCACATTATACTGCAGCTGCCAAACACAATTTACCTACTCTACAAATGCAAAACACAGTTAAACGTTACTTTCAGTACAAGAAAACTTAAAAATGGTTTTAAACTGCAAGCTCATCTTAAAACTACTAAGAGAAAACACTAGCATTTACTGTATATACAGCATACTCCAATAGCAGTCTAATCCCAAAGCCACAAACCAGTGACACTGTCCAATACCAGTCACCTAACCTGTCCAAGTCACCCTGCAGCCTCTTAGCATCCTCCTCACAGCTCACATCGCCTCCCAGCTTAGTGTCATCTGCAAACTTGGAGATATTACACTCAATTCATTCATCTAAATCATTAATGTATATTGCAAATAGCTGGGGTCCCAGCACTGAGCCCTGCGGCACCCCACTAGTCACTGCCTGCCATTCTGAAAAGGACCCGTTCATCCCAACTCTCTGCTTCCTGTCTGCCAACCAGTTCTCTATCCACGTCAGTACATTACCCCCAATACCATGTGCTTTAATTTTGCACACCAATCTCTTGTGTGGGACCTTGTCAAAAGCCTGTTGAAAGTCCAAATACACCACATCCACTGGTTCGCCCTTGTCCACTCTACCAGTTACATCCTCAAAAAATTCTAGAAGATTTGTCAAGCATGATTTCCCTTTCATAAATCCATGCTGACGGCATCAGACCCACCGATGCCAAGACGGAGACCATCAAGAACGCGCCGAAACCACAGAACGTAACAGAGCTGCGGTCGTTCCTGGGACTCCTTAACTATTTCGGTAATTTCTTACCTGGGTTAAGCACCCTGCTAGAACCACTACATGCCCTTCTGCGCAAGGGAGATGACTGGGTATGGGGGAATTCACAAGAGGCTGCCTTTAAGAAACTACTGTGTTCAAACAAACTACTTGTCCTGTATAACCCTTGTAAAAGATTAGTGCTAGCTTGCATTGCATCATCATTCGGGGTCGGGTGTGTGTTACAGCAGGCTAACGAATCGGGGATTTCACAACTGGTCGTTTATGCATCCAGGAGTTTGCCCAAGGCCGAAAGGGCCTACAGCATGATTGAAAAAGAGGCTCTGGCGTGCGTTTACGGGATTAAAAAAAATGCACCAGTACTTGTTTGGTCTCAAGTTTGAGCTTGAAATTGACCACAAGCCGCTTATATCGTTGTTCTCTGAGAGCAAAGGGATTAACACCAATGCCTCTGCCCGCATCCAAAGGTGGGCGCTCACGCTGTCGGCATACAACTATAATCCGCCACAGACTGGGCACAGAGAACTGCGCAGATGCTCTCAGTCGGCTGCCATTGCCCACCACCGGGGTGGAAATGGCACAGCCAGCGGACTTGCTCATGGTAATGGATGCATTCGAAAACGAAAAGTCCCCCGTTACGACCCGCCAGATCAGGACCTGGACCAGCCAGGATCCTTTACTGTCCTTGGTAAAAAACTGTGTCCTCCATGGGAGCTGGTCCAGCATCCCAGCGGAGATGCAGGAGGCGCTTAAACCGTTCCACAGGCGCAAAGATGAAATATCCCTGCAGGCGGACTGTCTGTTGTGAGGCAATCGCGTGGTCCTGCCCAAGAAAGGCAGAGATACGTTCATTTGTGAACTGCAAAGCACTCACCCAGGCATTGTAATGATGAAAGCCATAGCCAGATCCCATGTGTGTTGGCCTGGCATCGACTCAGATTTAGAGTCATGCGTTCGCCAGTGCAACACTTGCTCTCAGCTGAGCAATGCGCCCAGAGAATCACTGCTAAGTTTGTGGTCGTGGCCCTCCAAACCATGGTCGAGGATCCACGTGGACTATGTGGGCTCATTTCTAGGCAAAATGTTTTTGGTTGTCATGGATGCTTACGCGAAATGGATTGAATGTGCGATAATGTCTGTAAGCACGTCCACGGCCTCTATTGAAAGCCTACGAGCCATGTTTGCCACGCACGACCTGCCTGATGTCCTAGTCAGTGACAATAGGCCGTGTTTCACCAGTGCTGAATTCAAGGAATTCATGGATGCCCAGTTTTGAGCTGCTAGATCTGTTCTGAATCTATCCCAATTAGCACGGTGGTAGTGCCACACATGATGGAAGATGTCCTCAGTGTGAAGGTGGGACTTCGTCTCCACACAGACTGTGCAGTAGTCGCTGCTACCAATGCTGTCATGGACAGATGCATCTGCAACAGGTAAGTTGGTGAGGACAAGGTCAAGAAGGTTTTTCCCTCCTGTTGGTCCTTTCACCATCTGCCGATAGCCCAGTCTGGTAACTCGGCCAGCTCAGTCAGTAGTGGTGCTACTGAGCCACACTTGGCGATGGACATTGAAGTCCCCACCCAGAGTACATTCTGTGCCCTTGCTACCATCAATGCTTCTTCCAAGTGGTGTTCAACATGGAGAAGAGCTGATTCATCAGCTGAGGGAGGGTGGTAGGTGGTAATCAGCAGGAGGTTTCCTTGCCCATGTTTGACCTGAAGCCGTGGGACTTCATGGGGTCCGGAGTCAATGTTGAGGACTCCCGGGACCACTCCCTCCCGACTGTATATCACTGTGCCGCCACCTCTGGTGGGTCTGTCCTGCTGGTAGGACAGGATATACCCATGATGGTGATGGAGGAGCCTGGGGCATTGACTGAAAGGTATGATTCTGTGAGTGACTATATCAGGCTGTTGCTTGACTTGTCTGTGGGACAGCTCTCCCAATTTTGGCATAAGTCCCCAAATGTTGGTCGAATGGGCTGATTGTGCCTTTGTCGTGTCGGAATCCGATGCCTATGTCAATGCCAGGTGGTTCATCCGGTTTAATTTATCTGCTTTTTTGTAGCAGTTTGATATAACTGAGTGGCTTGCTGGGCCATTTCAGAGGGCCGAGAGTCAACCATATTGTGTACTGGATAAGAAAGGAGTCATGAACTGTAACAGAGTGATTGAGGGTCGGTATGTCAGCAACTCCTGCGAGGACAGTGGAGTTTCTTGTAATGGACCAATGTCTGTGAGCCCTAACAGGAAACCAGGGAAAATCTACCAGTGTGATGAGTGGGACCCATGTAGTGGCGCACAGCCCAAACCCAGAGGAACCCATGCAAGCTAGCCTTGGGGAATCCCGGGATGCCAGCAGGGATTATCCAAGTTGGGTAGAGCAGCTTATGTGCCACGTGTAGGCTGCTCACCCTTTCCTGGAACAAAAAGGTGAATGGAATAGAGGTGGTGGTCCTTATGGACTCTGAGTGCAGTAACCCTGGTTTCCTCGCGTCTAGTACAACAGTCAGGTTTGGACCACGTGACATATTTTATTACCCCACCATCGAGGTGCAAGTGAAGGGTGGTACCAGGAAAGTAAAGGCTGGAGTTGGACCCAAGCTTCCTTGGCCTGTAATACTGGGGAGGGATTTCCTGGGTTTAATAACCTGATCCTAAGGAAGGGAGGGGATCCAGTCTACCGGCAGGAAAGGGGCATTTCCAAGTGCTTCCCTTTGTAAACCTGGAGTTTTATCAGCAGTCTGGGAAACCCCAAAAAATCAAAAAGGGAACGAATGATAGACAAGGCGAGCGGGAGTAGGGCGGAGATGCCTACAGGTTTAGTATGGGACCAAGACCCTAATCACACTGCTTCTCCAGCCCCAGAGGGGGCACCAGGGCCTGGTAGGATGCAAGAGTGGATCTATCTCCAGGCCAACCGTCCAGGGAAGGATGAGATGAATTTTGAGGGAATGGATATATATACTTTTGCCTTTCAACAGCAGCAGATAAATGGGCCAATGGATCTTTTACGTGCACTTGAGACAGCAGACGGGATGTCGGTTTATAGTCTCATTCGAAACATGGCATCTCCAACAGTGCAGCACTCCCTCAGCACTGCACTGGAGTGTCAGCCTAGAATTTGTGCTCAAGTCCCTGAGGTGGGATATGAACCCATAACCTTCTGATTGAGAGGCAAGAGTGTTACCCACAATGTGAAGGGGTGGTGGAGATAAATGGTCCAGTCCCACACAATGTGAAGGGGTGGTGGAGATAAATGGTCCAGTCCCACACAATGTGAAGGGGTGGTGGAGATAAATGGTCCAGTCCCACACAATGTGAAGGGGTGGTGGAGATAAATGGTCCAGTCCCACACAATGTGAAGGGGTGGTGGTGATAAATGGTCCAATCCCACACAATGTGAAGGGGTGGTGGGGATCAATGGTCCAGTCCCACACAATGTGAAGCAAGAGGTATTGGTGATAAATGGGCACCCCGTTGATGGTAAAACAGGTCCTGGCCATTTTACTTAGTAAAGAATGACCTTTTATACAGGGTGACTCTGGGGCATCGGGAGGAATTGGAGCAATTGTTGGTGCTACAGACACATAGGTGGACAGCCCTGGACTGGGCCCACAAGCACCTATTCATAGATCACCTGGGAACGGGGAAGACTCTGGAGCGGCTGTTGAGGCGATTCTTCTGGCCAGGTATGGTTCCGTACCACCTGTCCAGAGTGGCAGCTGTGTGGATACAGGCCTCCATTAGTCCCTCTCCCAATAATTGAGCTGCCCTTCGAAAGGATGGCTCTGGACCGAGTCGGGCCACTGGAGAGGTCAGCACAAGGATACCAATATATTTTAGAAGTCGTTGACTGTGCCATGCGATATCCTGAAGCCATTCCCTAAGGAACACAACCTCTAAAATCTGAGTGGGTGAATTAGTGGTGATATTCTCCAGGGTGGGGATCCCAAAGGAGATCATAACAGACATGAAGATTCCCTTTGTGTCAAAACTGAGGAAAGGCCATTGTAACCTTCTCCACGTTAACAGTCTAAGGACCTCCGTGTACCATCCTCAAAGCAATGGTCTTTTGGAGAGCTTCAATAGAACCCTCGAGTATGATGAGAAAGGTTGCGGATACGGATGGGAGAAACTGGAATCCCCTACTGCCGTATCTCATGTTTGCAGTTAGGGAGGTGCACAGTCCTCGACAGGATTTTCCCCTATTTGAGCTGTGGTATGGGCGACAGCCTCACGTAATCCTCAATACCGTTAAAAGGGAATGGGAGCAAATGAAACATTTTTTCTAAAATATTTTTGAACACGTACTGAAGCTGAGGGAGCAGATCGAGACAGTTACACCCATATTGTGGGCTCATTTAGAGAAAACCAGAGTCCAATAAAAAATGTAAAAGAAAGACTTGCATTTATATAGCGCCTTTCACGAGCTCAGGCTGACTCAAAGCGCTTTAAAAGACTTGGATTTATATAGCACCTTTCACGAGCACCAGACATCTCAAAGTGCTTTACAGCTAATAAAGTACTTTTGGAGTGTAGGCACTGTTGTAATGTGGGAAATGCACAGCAAGCTCCCACAAACAACAATGCCAAGATAATCTGTTTTTGTTCTGTTGATTGAGGGATAAATATTGGCCAGGACACCAGAGATAACTCCCCTGCTCTTCTTTGAAATAGTGCCATAGGATCTTTTACATCCATCTGAGAGGGTAGATTAACGTCTCATCCGAAGGGGCCCCTCTGACAGTGCGGCGCTCCCTCAGCACTGCACTGGAGTGTCAGCCTAGATTTATGTGCTCAAATTCCTGGAGTGGGACTTGAACTCACAACCTTCTGATTCAGAGGTGAGTGTGCTACCCACTGAGCCACAGCTGACACAGCTTTTACAACCAATGAAGTACATTTTTGAAGTGTTGTCATTGCTGTAATGTAGGAAACGCGGCAGCCAATTTGCGCATAGCAAGCTCCCACAAACAGCAATGAGAAAATAAGCAGATAATCTGATGTTGATTGAGGGATAAATATTGGCCAGGACATCAGGGATAAATACCCTGTTCTTCGTCAAAATAGTGTCATGGGATCTTTTACATCCACCTGAGGGGGCAGACGGGGCCTCGGTTTAATGGTAATTTCCTTCGCAAAAGGACATCAGTGAAGCAGGTGGGTTTTTATGACAATCTGGTAGTTTCTTGGTCACCATTACTGATACTAGCTTTTGTGGGAACAAGGGTTCACATTACCTGAGCATCTCAAATGTTCTCTCTGGGCAGTCTATAGGATCAGCACATGATGATTTAAAACAGCTTTCTGCTGCATGTGTTGTAAATTGTGTAAAGAGGTTTAAAAGCAAGGTTATCTGCACAGGAAAGTAAAATAGAACATGTAAAAGTCTTTCAGCTATATCTGTAATATGTCAGGTTGGTCACGTGTTTCAGGGAATAGGAAGAGTTTATGATGGAAATAAGGCCACTTGTGTTTATGGTGATGCATGTTTGTTCAGTTCATGCTGCTGTTCTATTGTCATTTGTATGTACCTTATGTACTATGATTTATTAGTTGTGTGCATGGAATGTAGTGATCAAAGGTAAAGAATGGTACAGTATAAGATTGCGAGTGAGCCTGTGTTTTATCAGCTCACTCTCATACTGGAACAATGTGATATGGAAAGACCCGAGTGCTCATACTGATTTTGTGAAGCATGAAAAGTCCTGAACTCATCCTGGAATCGTGATCTGTCTCTCAGAGTTCATAATGGAATCGTGAGAGTACAGCATCTCACAGCTCACACTGGAATCGTGATCTATCTCACAGAGCTCATACTGGTTGTGGATAGCATGAGGTTTCAATAAAGTCCTGATCCTGCAGTGTGTGTGTAATTTGGCATTTAAAGTGACAAGACAAAAAAGGCCACGGTGGCAGCACTCCAACAGCTTTTTATTGCAAATAAAAACAGGAAATGCTGAAAATACTCAGCAGGTCAGGCAGCATCATCAGAGAAACAGCTTTTTATTCCAGATTTATTTAATTAATTGAATTAATTGTCTAAATTCAGTGAGTTGAGAAAGTATCTGGTGCAGGTGGACTAGAAACAAAGATTAGCAGGTGTAGCAGCAAATCAACAAAGGGGAGATAGTTCAGGTACAGACTCGACACATTCTCATGGAGGGGGAAAGGAAGGGCATTGGGAGCTAGAGCTCCCTGGATGATTAAAGATTAAAATGAAACAGAAAAAGGAGGCTGATGATAAATGACAGATTCATAACAGTCCAGAATCAAGAGAATACTCAAAGTGCAGAGAACTGAAACATAAAATAAGAGGGACAAAGGTTAGCAGGTAACACGAGGATATTCCTTCTAAACATATAAATAGTAACAGGATAGCCAAAGGAAGGGTGGGGCTGTTCAGGGACCAAAAGCAGATATTCTTGTGGAGGCAGAGGGCATGTCTGAGGTACTAAATGAGTACTTTGCATCTGCCTTCACTAGAGAAGAGGATGCTGCTAATGTAGCAGGGAAGGAGGAGGGAGTAGAAAAATTGGATAGGATATAAATGGATAAAGTGGAGGTACTTAAAAGGCTGGCAGCGCTCAAATCAAAAAAAGTCTCCCGGTCTGGATGGCTGCACCCTGGGATTACACAGGATATACAGCACAGAAACAGGCCATTCGGCCCAACCAGGTCATGCCAGCGTTTATGCTCCACTCGAGCCTCCTCCCGTCTTTCCTCATCTATGATTCTAACCCTATCAGCATAACCCTTCTCTCTCATATGCTTATCTAGCCTCCCCTTAAATGCATTTATACTATTTACTTTAATCAGTCCCCTGTGGTAACGAGCTCCACATTCTCACCACTCTCTGGGTAAAGAAGTTTCTTCTGAATTCCCTATTGGATTTATTAGTGACTGTCCTATATTAATGGCCTCTAGTTATGCTCTTCCCACAAGTGGAAACATTCTCTCTGTATCCACTAATTAAAAATCTTTCATAATTTTAAAGACCTCCATTAGGTCACCGCTCAGCCTTCACCTTTCAACAGAAGAGAGACCCAGCCTGTTCATCCTTTCCTGATAGGTATACCCTCACATTTCTGGAATCATACTTGTAAATCTTTTTCACATCTTTTTCAGTGCCTCTATCCTTTTTATAATATGGCGACCAGAATTGTACACAGTATTCCAAACGTGGTACTCCAAGGTTCAATACAAGTTTAACATAACCTCTCTGCTTTTCAATTCTATCCATCTGGAAATAAACCCGTGTGCTTGGTTTGCTTTTTTATGGACTTAAATGTAGGGGGCATGATTGAGAAGTTTGCAGATGATACAAAAATTAGCTGTGTGGTTGATAATGAAGAAGAAAGCTGTAGACCGCATGAAGATATCAATGGACTGGTCAGGTGGGCAGAACAGTGACAAATGGAATTCAATCCGGATAAGTGTGAGGTAATGAATTTGGGGAGGGAAAACAAGGCAAGGGAATACACATTAAATGGTACAACACTGAGAAGTGTAGAAGAACAGAGGGACCTTGGAGAGCATGCCCACAGATCCTGACGGTATAAGGACAGGCAGATAAGACAGTTAAGAAGGTGTAGTGTCTTTGTACCTTGTTACAAACTCACACGAGGCATGTATATATCAGACACGGTCACTCTGTGACCTTCACTTTATTCCCAGGACCAAGGAGTGCTGACCCTGGGTGGGACCTCCCTTTTTATATCTGGAAACCCAGGTGAGGAGTGTCTCCCGCAAGCTCACCCCCTGTGGTCAGGGTGTGCATTTCAAGGGTACAGGTACAGTGTGCATGAGTTACAGTTACATGACCATGTCATTGCAAGATGGTGAAATACATGACAGAAGGCATATGGTGCACTTTCCTCATTAGCCGAGGCATAGAATACAAGAGCAGAGAGGTTATGCTAGAACTGTAAAAAGCACTAGTTGGGCCAAAGCTAGAGTACTGTGTGCAGTTCTGGTCACCTCATTACAGAAAAGATGTGATTACACCAGAGAGGATACAGAGGAGACTTATGAGGATGTTGCCGAGACTGGATAATTTTAGCTATGAGGAAAGATTAGATTGGCTGGGATTGTTTTGGAACAGAGGCGGCTGAGGGGAGACCTTATTGAGGTGTATAAAATTGAGGAGCCGAGATAGTGGATAGGACCAACCTTAGCAGAGGGGTCAGCAACCAGGCAGCATAGATTTTAAGTAATTGGTAGAAGGTTTAGAGGGGAGTTGAGGAGAAATCGTTTTACCCAGAGGGTGGTGTATGTCTGGAACTCACTGCCTGAAAGAATAGTAGAAGCAAAAACCTTCACTGCATTCAAAAAGTACTTGGATATGCACTTGAAGTGTCGTAATCTACAAGGCTATGGACCAAAATCTAAAAAGTGGGATTCAGCTAGATAGCTCTTTTATGGCCGACACAAACACAATGGGCCAAATGGCCTCCCTCTGTGCCGTAAATTTCTATGATTCTACGACACTTGGAAAAGTATACATTCATAAATGAAAGCCAGCATGGAATTGTTAAAGGCAAATTGTGTCTTGACAAATTTGATTGAGTTCTTTGATGAAGTAATTGAGAGGTTGATGAGGATAGTGCTTGTGGGAAAGACGGTCCATACTACCTATTCTTTCTGTACTGTCTGAGACCAGCGAGTTAAAAGTTATGTTAAAAGTTAAAACAGCTTGCTACTGATCATGGGTTGTAAATTGTGTAGCGGGATTTTAAACAAGGATATCTTCACGGGAAAGTAAAATAGTAGAATGTATAAAAGTCATTCAGCCACATCTGTAATTGTCTGGAATGTGTCAGTTTGGTCACTTGCGTTTAGGGGAATGGGAAGTTTATGACATCAGGTCCCTAATGTTTGTTCAGTACAGCGCTCCCCCGACCTGCGAGAGAACAGCATCGACAGGCGGGGTATAAGTAGGAACTATCCACTGAAGGGAGCGCCGCGAGCTGACCCAGGAGTGCGACCACTTCTACAGGGGTGACTGGACTGACGTCACTGGAGTCTGGCCAGCTCATTGGAGCGGCGTCTGATCCCAGTGGGGGGCTGAGAGGCGGGCCCACCGGGCTGGGGGGCCGGGAGCTGAGAGCCAGGCCTAGTGGGGGGGGCATCCGGGGCCCAGTTGGGGGCTGAGAGCCGGGCCCAGCGGAGGGCGACGCCCGAGCCCAGCCCCAGGGGGCGGAGGTCGAGCCCAGAGAGTGACGGCACAGCATTTAACAGTGGCGGGGCCATGGCCCAGGAGTGGCACGGCATATAACAGAAAAAAAGGAGCAGTATGCCATTCGGCCCTTCAAGCCTGCACCCCTATTCAATATGATCATGGCTGATCCTCTATCTCAACACCATATTCCCACTTTCTTCCCATACCCCTTGATGCCCTTTGTGACTAGAAATCTATTTATCTCCTTCTTAAATCTATTCAGTGACTTGGCCTCCACAGCCTTCTGTGGTAGAGAATTTCACAGGTTCACCACCCTCTGAGTGAAGAATTTTCTTCTAATGTCGGTCCTAAATTTCCTATCCTGTATCCTGAGACTATGGTCCCTTGTTCTACTTACCAGCCAGGGGAAACATCCTCCCCGTATCCAGTCTGTCCAGCCCCATCAGAATTTTATACATTTCAATGAGATCCCCTCTCATTCTTCTAAACTCGAGTGAATATGGGCCTAGTCGACCCAATCTCTCCTCGTACGACAGTCCTGCCATCCCAGGAATCAGTCTGGTGAACCTTCGCTGCAATCCCTCTATGGCAAGTATATGCTTGCCATAAGGAGACCAAAACTGCACACAATACTCGTGTGGTCTCACCAAGGTCCTGTATAACTGTAGTAAGACATCCTTGCTCCTGTACTCAAATCCTCTTGCAATGAAGGCCAACATAACCATTTGCCTTCCTAACTGCTTGCTGCACCTGCATGTTTGTTTTCAATGACTGGTGTACAAGGACACCCAGGTCCCTCTGTACATCGACACTTCCCAAGCCATCATCATTGAAATAATACTTTGCCTTTATGTTTTTCCTACCAAAGTGGATAACTTCACATTTATCCATGTTATACTGCATCTGCCATGTGTTTGCCCACTCACTCAACCTATCTAAATCGCCTTGCAGCGTCTTTGCATCCTCCTCACATCTCACAATCCCACCTAGTTTTGTCTCATCAGCAAATTTGGAAATTTTTTTGGGTTCCCTCATCCAAAACATTTATATATATTGTGACTAGTTGGGGTCCAAGCACTGATCCCTGTGGCACCCCACTAGTCACTGCCTGCCACCCTGAAAAAGACCCGTTTATTCCTACTCTGTTAACCAATTTTCAATCCATGCCAGTATATTACCCCAATCCTATGTACTTAAATTTTGCACACTAACCTCTTGTGAGATTTTATCAAAGGCCTTCTGAAAATCCAAATACACTACATCCACTGGTTTTCCCTTATCTATTCTATCAGTTATATCTTCAAAAAACTCCAGTAAGTTTGTCAAACATGACTTTTCTTTCATAAATCCATGTCGACTTTGTCTAACCTCATTGATATTATTTAAGTGTCCTACTATCACATCCTTTGTAATTGACTCTAGCATTTTCCCTACTACTGATGTTAGACTAACCAGTCTGTAATTCCCAGTTTTCTCTCTCCCTCCTTTTTAAAAAAATAGTGGGGTTACATTTGCCACCCTCCAATCTGCAGGAACTGTTCCAAAATCTATAGACAACCAATGCATCTACTATTTCTATTGCTACATCATTTAGTACTCTGGGATGCAGATTATCAGGCCCTGAGGATTTATCGGCCTTCAGTCCCATTAGTTTCTCCAGCACTATTTTCTCACTAATAATCATTTCCTTTAATTCGTCTTGCTTACTAGATCCTTGGTTCCCTAGCATTTCTGGGACATTATTTGTATCCTCTTCCGTGAAGGCAGAACCGAATATTTATTTAATTGTTCTGCCATTTCCTTGTTCCCCATTATAAATTCTCCCATTTCTGTCTGTAAAGAACATACATTTGTCTTCACTAATCTTTTTTTTTTTACGTACTTGTAGAAATGTTTGCAGTCGGTTTTCATGTTGCTTGCAAGTTTACTCTCATACTCTATTTTTCCCCTCTTAATCAATCTCTTGGTCCTTTTTTGCTGAATTCTAAACTGCTCCCAATCCTCAGGCTTGCTACTTTTTCTGGCAACTTTATATAACTCCTCTTTGGATCTAATACTATCCTTAATTTCTTTTGTTAGCCATGGTTGGGCTACTTTTCCTTGTGTGATTTTATGCCAGAAAGGAACGTATAACTGTTGCAATTCATGCATTCGTTCCTTAAATATTAGCCATTGCCTATCCACCGTCATGCCTTTTAATGAATCCTCCCAATCTATCATAGCCAATTCATTCCTCATACCTTCGTAGTTTTCTTTGTTTAGATTTAGGACCCTAGTTTTGGATTGAACTACTTCACTTTCCAAATTAATAAAGAATTCAATCATGTTATGGTCACTCTTCCCTAAAGGACCCCACACAACAAGACTGTTAATTAACCCTTTCTCATTACACAATGCCCAATCTCGGATAGCCTGTTCCCTTGTAGGCTCAACATACTGGTCTAAAAAAAACATCTCATACACACTCCAGGAATTCATCCTCCACAGTATTACTAATTTGGTTTGGCCAGTTTATTTGTAGATTAAAGTCACCTACGACTACTGTAGTACCCTTGTTACATGCATCTCTAATTTCATGTTTGAAGCCGTCCCCTACACTACCACTACTGTTTGGAGGCCTATAGACAACTCCCACCAATGCTTTCTGCCCCTTGGTGCTCCTTAGCTCCACACAGACTGATTCTACATCTTGATTTTCTGAGCCAATATCCTTTCTCATTATTGCTCTGATTTCATCCTTCACTAACAACGCCACACCACCCCCTTTTCCTTTTTGCCTGTCCTTCCTAAACATCGAATATCCTTGAATATTCAGTTCCCAACCCTGGTCACCCTGCAACCATGTCTCCATAATTGCAACTATATCGTATCCGTTTACATCTATTTGAGCCGTTACTTCATCTATCTTATTACGGATGCTTCATGCATTCAGGTACAGTGCTTTTAGATTTGTCTTTTTAACATCCTCAGACATCTTAACGTTATTTAGTACTATAGCCCTATTTGTCTTATCACTATTTTTTCTTATCTGGACCCTATTTGTTAGTGCACTCTTTTGTTTGTATGCTCTGTCCCTTCCTGACATAATCTGGTTATCCTTACCACAATCACTTTCCTGCATTGCTTCCTTTTCTTTGCGCTTTAGCATTCTAGATTTCTCTCCACTGCGACTGTCCTCTCCACCCCCCACCGCCTTATTTAGTTTAAAGCTCTGTCTACCTCCCTAGTTAGTCGATTCGCTAGAACTCCAATAGATCCAATGGTCCCAGCATAGTTCAAGTGTAGTCCGTCCCCCACGGAACCAAGAGATGTATTAAGAGGGGGAAAATAGAGTATGAGAGTAAACTTGCAAGGAACATAAAAACTGCCTGCAAAAGCTTCTACAAGTATGTAAAAAGAAAAGATTAGTGAAGACAAATGTAGATCCTTTACAGTCAGAAATGGGAGAATTTGTAATGGGGAACAAGGAAATGGCAGAACAATTAAATAAATACTTCGGTTCTGTCTTCACGGAAGACGACACAAATAACATCCCAGAAATGCTAGGGAACCAAGGATCTAGTGAGCAAGAGGAATTAAAGGAAATGATTATTAGTAAGAAAATAATGCTGGAGAAACTAATGGGACAGAAGGCCGATAAATCCCCAGGGCCTGATGATCTGCATCCCAGAGTACTAATAGAGGTAGCCATGGAAATAGTAGATGCATTGGTTATCATCTTCCAAAATTCTATAGAATATGGAACAGCTCTTGGAGATTGGAGGGTGGCAAATGTAACCTCACTATTTAAAAAAGGAGGGAGAGAAAACGGGGAAATTCAGACCGGCTAGCCTGACATCAGCAGTAGGGAAAATGCTAGTCTATTATAAAGGATGTGATAACGGCACACTTAGATAATGGTCCAGAAATTCCTCTGGGGGTCTTCCCACGGGCAATTGCTTCCTCGCTGGTGAATTTTTACGGAAGTACCTGGTGGTCTAGGAGGCGCCCTGATTTCCGATGGGGAGGCCTTCTCCTCCCGCGCTGCGGAGCGCTCCCGCCCAGAGCGTCCCGACGGAGAAGATGCAGTCACGTGAGACTGCTCATCCAATCAGGTAAGTATTTCACAGGTTCCCATTAATAGCACTGAGAGTCGCGTATCTACGAATTCTCAGTGCTATTAATGGGAAAAAAAACAACCACACAAAATAATAAATAAAAAAAAACCCACACATAATAACTTTAATTTCAATTAGTTTTAAATATGTCTTGTAAAAATAAAATATTTTCCCGATTTTTAAAAGTTTTTAAAATGATGGTCAACAATAAACTTGTTGCAGTGGGGAGGGTTTTTGACAATAAACGATGTGTTTATAGTTTTATTTTACAATTGTTTGTGTGTGTTTTAAACTCTTGCGCCTGTAACTGTAGGCTATGTGCCTGCTTTTTTAGGCACAACATTTTTGAGGACATTTTCTGGGAAAGATATGAGTAAATAGCCTAATCTTTTCCAGACAAATGTCCTCGCTCCCAATCTGCGGAGGATCTGGCGAGCTCCAGCTCGACAAATCGGAAAAGCCGGTTTTCAGCGCATGCGCATTGCGAGCTGAAAACCAGCATTTCCGATGCCTTCCCGGGTCCGTAGAAACTTCATACGGGCCCGGGACGTCAGAAATTCTGCCCCAATATCAACGGGATTAAACAAAGTCAACATGGATTTATGAAAGGAAAATCATGTTTGACAAACCTACTGGAGTCTTTTGAGGATGTAACCGATAGAATAGATAAGGGAGAAACATAGAAAATAGGTGTAGGAGCAGGCCATTAGAGCCTGCACCACCATTCAATATGATCATGGCTGATCATTCAAACTCAGTACCTCACCCCAGCCTTCTCTCCATACCCCTTGATCCCTTTAGCCGTAAGGGCCATATCTAATTCCCTTTTGAATATGTCCAACAAACTGGACTCAACAACTTTCTGTGGCAGAGAATTCCACAGGTTCACAACTCTCGGTGAAAAAGTTTCTCATCTCGGTCCTATATGGCTTACCCTTTATCCTTAGACTGTATCCCCTGGTTCTGGACTTCATCCAACATCAGGAACGTTCTTCCTGCATCTAAGGGGAGCTCGAGAGCCAGCGGCAGTTGGTGAGAGGCGGGAGCAGCGTTGGAGCGGCCTATAAAAGGCCCAGCGGGAGCTCGAGAGCCAGCGGCAGTTGGCGAGAGGCGGGAGCAGCGTCGGAGCGGCCTATAAAAGGCCCAGCGGGAGCTCGAGAGTCAGCGGCAGTTGGCGAGAGGTGGGAGCAGCGTCGGAGCGGCCTATAAAAGGCCCAGCGGGAGCTCGAGAGCCAGCGGCAGTTGGCGAGAGGTGGGAGCAGCGTCGGAGTGGCCTATAAAGGCGGACTTGTGCAGCTACAGCGGGAGAGAAAGCAAAAAAGAAGTAGAAAGGAATCAAAAGGTGACGTCACAGCCAATGGGGTGAGTGATTGGCTGGTGATTGGTGAGTAGCTTTTCTTTTTATTTTTATATCAGTAAGTAAACTGTAATATTGTTATTACCAATTTAAGTGTATCTAAGGGTTAAGGCATGGCAGGAGAGCTCGGTCACGTGATATGCTCCTCCTGTACCATGTGGGAACTCAGGGACACTTCCGGTGTCCCTGACGACTACGTGTGTGAGAAGTGTATCCGCCTCCATCTCCTGATGGACCGCGTTGCGGAATTGGAGCTGAGGGTGGATTCACTCTGGAGCATCCACGATGCTGAGAATGACATAAGTGGCACGTGTAGTGAGTTGGTCTTACCGCATGAGAAGGATCCACAGCCAGCTAGGGAATGGAAGACCAGCAGGAAGAGTAGTACAAAGAAGGTAGTGCAGGGGTCCCATCTGGTCATCCCCCTGCAAAACAGATACACTGCTTTGAGTGCTGTTGAGGGAGATGACTCATCAGAGGAGAGCATGGCACCATGGCTGGCTCTGTTGTACAGGAGGGCATAAAAAAGAGTGGGAGAGCGACAGTGATAGGGGATTCAATCATAAGGGGAATAGATAGGCGTTTCTGCGGCCGCAATCGAGACTCCAGGATGGTATGTTGCCTCCCTGGTGCAAGGGTCAAGGATGTCTCCGAGCGAGTGCAGGACATTCTAAAAAGGGAGGGAGAAAAGCCAGTTGTCGTGGTGCACATTGGTACCAACGACATAGGTAAAAAAAAAGGGATGAGGTCCTACGAGACGAATTTAAGGAGCTAGGAGCTAAATTAAAAAGTAGGACCTCAAAAGTAGTAATCTCGGGATTATTACCAGTGCCATGTGCTAGTCAGAGTAGGAATCGCAGGATAGCACAGATGAATACGTGGCTTGAGCAGTGGTGCAGCAGGGAGGGATTCAAATTCGTGGGGCATTGGAACAGGTTCTGGGGGAGGTGGGACCAGTACAAACTGGACGGTCTGCACTTGGGCAGGACCGGAACCAATGTCCTAGGGGGAGTGTTTGCTAGTGCTGTTGGTGAGGAGTTAAACTAATATGGCAGGGGGATGGGAACCAATACAGGGAGACAGAGGGAAACAAAAAGGAGACAAAAACAAAAGACAGAAAAGAGATGAGTAAAAGTGGAGGGCAGAGAAACCAAAGGCAAGAAACAAAAAGGGCCACTGAATATAAAAGGGCTGCAGGAGGGGTCAAAACTAAAAATCATGGTTTTAAAACTAGGATGAAAACACTCTACCTAAATGCACGCAGCATTCGAAATAAAGTAAATGAGTTGACGGCACAAATCATTACAAATGGGTATGATTTGGTGGCCATTGCAGAAACATGGTTGCAAGGTGGCCAAGACTGGGAATTAAACATACAGGGGTATCTGACGATTCAGAAAGATAGGCAAGAAGGGAAAGAAGGTGGGGTAGCTCTTAATAAAAGATGATATCATGGCAGTTGTGAGGGATGATATTGGCTCCAATGAACAAAATGTTGAATCATTGTGGGTAGAGATTAGAGATAGTAAGGAAAAAGGCACTGGTCGGCGTAGTTTATAGGCCCCCAAATAATAACTTCACGGTGGGGCGGGCAATAATCAAGGGAATAATGGAGGCATGTGAAAAAGGAATGGCAGTAGTCATGGGGGATTTTAACCTACATATCGATTGGTCAAATCAAATCGCACGGGGTAGCCTGGAGGAGGAATGCATATAATGCATATGGGATTGTTTCTTAGAACAGTATGTAACAGAACCTACAAGGGAGCAAGCCATCTTAGATCTGGTCCTGTGTAATGAGACAGGAAAAATAAACAATCTCCTCGTAAAAGATCCTCTCGGAATGAGTGATCACAATATGGTTGAATTTGTAATAGAGATTGAGGATGAGGAAGTTGTGTCAGAAACGAGCGTACTATGCTTAAACAAAGGGGACGACAGTGGGATGAGGGCAGAGTTGGCTAAAGTAGACTGGAAACAAGGACTAAACGGTGGCACAATTGAGGAACAGTGGAGGACTTTTAAGGAGCTCTTTCATAGTGCGCAACAAAAATATATTCCAGTGAAAAAGAAGGGCGGCAAGAGAAGGATAACCAGCCGTGGATAACCAAGGAAATAAAGGAAAGTATCAAATCAAAGACCAATGCGTATAAGGTGGCCAAGGTTAGTGGGAAACTAGAGGATTGGAAAAATTTTAAGCAACAGCAAAGAATGACTAAAAAAGCAATAAAGAAAGGGAAGATGGATTACGAAGGTAAACTTGCGCAAAACATTAAAACAGATCGTAAAAGCTTTTACAGATATATAAAATGGAAAAGAGTGACTAAAGTAAATGTTGGTCCCTTAGAAGATGAAAAGGGGGATTTAATAATGGGAAATGTGGAAATGGCTGAGACCTTAAACAATTATTTTGCTTCCGTCTTCACAGTGGAAGACACAAAAACCATGCCAAAATTTGCAGGCCACAGGAATGTGGGAAGGGAGGACCTTGAGACAATCACTATCACTAGGGGGGTAGTGCTGGATAGGCTAATGGGACTGAAGGTAGACAAGTCCCCTGGTCCTGATGAAATGCATCCCAGGGTATTAAAAGAGATGGCGGAAGTTATAGCAGATGCATTCGTTATAATCTACCAAAATTCTCTGGACTCTGGGGAGGTACCAGCGGATTGGAAAGCAGCTAATGTAACGCCTCTGTTTAAAAAAGGGGGCAGGCAAAAGGCAGGTAACGATAGGCCGGTTAGTTTAACATCTGTAGTGGGGAAAATGCTTGAAGCTATCATTAAGGAAGAAATAGCGGGACATCTAGATAGGAATAGTGCAATCAAGCAGACACAGCATGGATTCATGAAGGGGAAATCATTTTTAACTAACTTACTGGAATTCTTTGAGGATATAACGAGCATGGTGGATAGAGGTGTACCGATGGATGTGGTGTATTTAGATTTCCAAAAGGCATTCGATAAGGTGCCACACAAAAGGTTACTGCAGAAGATAAAGGTACGCGGAGTCAGAGGAAATGTATTAGCATGGATAGAGAATTGGCTGGCGAACAGAAAGCAGAGAGTCGGGATAAATGGGTCCTTTTCCGGTTGGAAATCAGTGGTTAGTGGTGTGCCACAGGGATCAGTGCTGGGACCACAACTGTTTACAATATACATAGATGACCTAGAAGAGGGGACAGAGTGTAGTGCAACAAAATTTGCAGATGACACTAAGATTAGTGGGAAAGCGGGTTGTGTAGAGAGGCTGCAAGGAGATTTGGATAGGTTAAGCGAATGGGCTAAGGTTTGGCAGATGGAATACAATGTCGGAAAGTGTGAGGTCATCCACCTTCGGAAAAAAAACAGTAAAAGGGAATATTATTTGAATGGGAAGAAATTACAACATGCTGTGGTGCAGAGGGACCTGGGGGTCCTTGTGCATGAATCCCAAAAGGTTAGTTTGCAGGTGCAGCAGGTAATCAGGAAGGCAAATGGAATGTTGGCCTTCATTGCGAGAGGGATGGAGTACAAAAGCAGGGAGGTCTTGCTGCAACTGTATAAGGTATTGGTAAGGCCGCACCTGGAGTACTGCGTGCAGTTTTGGTCACCTTACTTAAGGAAGGATATGCTAGCTTTGGAAGGGATACAGAGACGATTCACTAGGCTGATTCCAGAAATGAGGGGGTTACCTTATGATGATAGATTGAGTAGACTGGGTCTTTACTCCTTGGAGTTCAGAAGGATGAGGGGTGATCTTATAGAAACATTTAAAATCATGAAAGGGATAGACAAGATAGAGGCAGAGAGCTTGTTTCCATTGGTAGGGGAGACTAGAACTGGGGGGCACAGCCTCAAAATACGGAGGAGCCAATTTAAAACCGAGTTGAGAAAGAATTTCTTCTCCCAGAGGGTTGTGAATCTGTGGAATTCTCTGCCCAAGGAAGCAGTTGAGGCTAGCTCATTGAATGTTTTCAAGTCAAAGATAGATAGATTTTTAACCAATAAGGGAATTAAGGGTTACGGGGAGAGGGCGGGTAAGTGGAGCTGAGTCCACGACCAGATCAGCCATGATCTTATTGAATGGCGGAGTAGGCTCAAGGGGCTAGATGGCCTACTCCTGTTCCTAATTCTTATGTTCTTATGTTCTTAACCTGTCCAGTCCTGTCAGAATTTTAAACGTTTCTATGAGATCCCCTCTCATTCCTCTAAATTCCAGTGAGTATAAGCCTAGCGAATCCAGTCTTTTCTCATATGTCAGTCCTGCCATCCCAGGAATCAGTCTGGTGAACCTTCGCTGCACTCCCTCAATAGCAAGAACGTCCTTCCTCAGATTAGGAGACCAAAACTGCACACAATACTCAAGGTGTGGTCTCACCAAGGCCTTGTACAACTGCAGCAAGACCTCCCTGCTCCTATCATCAAATCCTCTCGCTATGAAGGCCAGCATGCCATTTGCTTTCTTTACTGCCTGCTGTACCTGCATGCCTACCTTCAATGACTGATGAACCATGACACCCAGGTCTCGTTGCACCTCCCCTTTTACTAATCTGTCACCATTCAGATAATAATCTGCCTTCCTGTTTTTGCCACCAAAGTGGATAACCTCACATTTATCCACATTATAATTCACCTAACCTGTCCAAGTCCCCCTGCAGCCTCTTAGCATCTTCCCCACAGCTCGCACTGCCACCCAGCTTAGTGTAAGTGAGAACCAGTGGATGTAGTGTATTTGGATTTTCAAAAGGCCTTTGATAAAGTCCCACAGAAGAGGTTAGTGTGCAAAATTAAAGCACATAGGATTGGGGGTAATGTTTTGGCATGGATTGAAAATTGGTTAACTGACAGGAAACAGAGAGTAGGAATAAACGGGTCTTTTTTGGCGTGGCGGGCAGTGACTAGTGGGGTACCACAGGGATCATTGCTTGGGCCCCAGCTATTCACAATATAAATAAATGATTTTGATGAGGGAACCAAATGTAATATTTCCAAGTTTGCTGACGACACAAAACTAGGTGGAATTGTGAGTTGTGAGGAGGATGCAAAGACGCTGCAAGGCAATTTAGAGAGGTTGAGTGACTGGGCAAACACATGGCAGATGCAGTGTAACATGGATAAATGTGAAGTTATCCACTTTGGTAGGAAAAACATAAAGGACAAAGCATTATTTAAATGGTGATGGCTTGGGAAGTTTTGATGTACAGAGGGTCCTGGGTGTCCTTGTACACCAGTCATTGAAAGCAACCATGCAGGTACAGCAAGCAGTTAGGAAGGCAAATGGTATGTTGGCCTTCATTGCAAGACAATTTGAGTACAGGAGCAAGGATGTCTTACTACAGTTATACAGGGCCTTGGTGAGCCCACACCTGGAGTATTGTGCGCAGTTTTGGTCTCCTTACCCAAGAAAGGATATGTTTGCCATAGAGGGAGTTCAGCGAAGGTTCACCAGACTGATTCCTGGAATGGCAGGACTGTCATATGATGAGAGATTGGGTCGACTAGGCCGGTATTCACTAGAGTTTAGAAGAATGAGAGGGGATCTCATTGAAACGTGTAAAATTCTGACTGGGTTGGATGGACTGGATGTGGGGAGGATGTTTCCTCTACGCAGATAGCAGTTAACAGATATGATGTAATAGGCATCACGGAGACATGACTCCAGGGTGACCAAGGCTGGGTATTCAACATTTAGGAAGGATAGGCAGAGAGGAAATGGAGGCGGGGTGGCGTTGCTGGTTAAAGAGGAAATTAATGCAATAGTAAAGAGGGACATTAGCCTGAATGATGTGGAATCGGTATGGGTGGAGCTGCAGAATACCAACGGGCAGAAAACACTAGTGGGAGTTGTGTACAGACCACTAAACAATAGTAGTGAGGTTGGGGACAGCATCAAACAAGAAATAAGGGATGTGTGCAATAAAGATACAGCAGTTATCATGGGTGACTTTAATCTACATATTGATTGGGCTAACCAAACTGGTAGCGATGCGGTGGAGGAGGATTTCCTGGAGTGTATTAGGGATGGTTTTCTAGACCAATATGTCGAGGAACCAATTAGAGAGCTGGCCATCCTAGACTGGATGATGTGTAATGAGAAGGGACTAATTAGCAATCTTGTTGTGCGAGGCCCCTTGGAGAAGAGTGACCATAACATGGTAGAATTCTTTATTAGGATGGAGAGTGACACAGTTAATTCGGAAACTAGGGTCCTGAACTTAAGGAAAGGTAACTTTGACGATATGAGGCGTGAATTGGCTAGAATAGACTGGCAAATGATACTTAAAAGGGTTGACGGTGGATAAGCAATGGCAAATATTTACATGGATGAACTTCAACAATTGTACATCCCTGTCTGGTATAAAAATAAAACGAGGAAAGTGGCTCAACCGTGGCTAACAAGGGAAATTAAGGATAGTGTTAAATCCAAGGAAGAGGCATACAAATTAGCCAGAAAAAGCAGCAAACCGGAGGACTGGGAGAAATTTGGAATTCAACAGAGGAGGACTAAGGGTTTAATTAAGAGGGGGAAAATAAAGTACGAGCGGAAGCTTGCAGGAAACATAAAAACTGACTACATATTTGTAGAAGCTTTTGCAAAGAGAAAAAGATTAGTGAAGAGAAACGTAGGTCCCTTGCAGTCGGACTCAGGTGACTTTATAATGGGGAACAAAAAAATGGCAGACTAATTGAACAAATACTTCGGTTCTGTCTTCACGAAGGAAGACACAAATAACCTTCCGGATGTACTAGGGACAGTGAGTCGAGTGAGAAGGAGGAACTGAAGGATATCCTTATTAGGCGGGGAATTGTGTTGGGGAAATTGATAGGAATGAAGGCCGATAAATCCCCGGGGCCTGATAGTCTGCATCCCAGAGTACTTAAGGAAGTGGCCCTAGAAATAGTGGATGCATTGGTGATCATTTTCTAACAGTCTATCGACTCTGGATCAGTTCTTATGGACTGGAAGATAGCTAATCTAACACCACTTTTTAAAAAAGGAGGGAGAGAGAAAACGGGTAATTATAGACCGGTTAGCCTGACATCAGTAGTGGGGAAAATGTTGGAATCAATCATTAAGGATGAAATAGCAGCTCATTTGGAAAGTAGTGATAGGATTGGACCAAGTCAGCATGGATTTATGAAAGGGAAATCATGCTTGACAAATCTTCTGGAATTTTTTTTGAGGATGTAACTAGCAGATTGGACAAGGGAAAACTAGTGGACATGGTGTATTTTGACTTTCAAAAGGCTTTTGACAAGGTCCCGCACAAGTGATTGGTGTGCAAAATCAAAGCACATGGTATTGGGGGTAATGTACTGACGTGGATAGAGAACTGGTTGGCAGACAGGAAGCAGAGAGTCAGGATAAACGGGTTCTTTTCAGAATGGCAGGCAGTGACTAGTGGAATGCCGCAAGGCTCAGTGCTGGAACCCCAGCTCTTTACAATATACATTAACGATTTAGATGAAGGAATTGAGTGTAATATCTCCAAGTTTGCAGATGACACTAAACTGGGTGGCGATGTGAATTGTGAGGAGGACGCTAAGTGGCTGCAGGATGGTTTGGACAGGTTAGGTGAGTGGGCAAATGCATGGCAGATGCAGTATAATGTGGATAAATGTGAGGTTATCCATTTTGGGGACAAAAACACAAAGGCAGATTATCTGAATGGCAGCAGATTAGGAAAAAGAGAGGTGCAACGAGACCTGAGTGTCATGGTTGATCAGTCATTGAAAGTTGGCATGCAGGTACAGCAGGCGGTGAAGAAGGCAAATGGTATGTTGGCCTTCATAGCTAGGGGATTTGAGTACAGGAGCAGGGAGGTCTTACAGCAGTTGTACAGGGCCTTGGTGAGGCCTCACCTGGAATATTGTGTTCAGTTTTGGTCTCCCAATCTGAGGAAGGACGTTCTTGCTATTGAGGGAGTGCAGCAAAGGTTCACCAGACTGATTCCCGGGATGGCTGGACTGACATATGAGGAGAGACTGGATCAACTGGGCCTTTATACATTGGAGTTTAGAAGGATGAGAGGAGATCTCATAGAAACATACAAGATTCTGATGGGACTGGACAGGTAAGATGCGGGAAGAATGTTCCCAATATTGGGGAAGTCCAGAACCAGGGGACATAGTCTTAGGATAAGGGTAGACCATTTAGGACTGAGATGAGGAGAAACTTCTTCACTCAGAGTTGTTAACCTGTGGAATTCCCTGCCGCAGAGAGTTGTTGATGCCAGTTCATTGGATATATTAAAGAGGGAGTTAGATATGGCTAAAGAGATCAAGCAGGAAAGGAGTACTGAGGGAATGATCAGCCATGGCCTTTTTGAATGGCGGTGCAAGCTCGAATGGCCTACTCCTGCACCTATTTTCAATGTTTCTATGTTTCTAGAACAAGGTGTCACAGTCTCAGGATACGGGGTAGGAGATTTAGGATCGAAATGAGGAGAAATTTTTTCACTGAGGATGGTGAACCTGTGGAATTCTCTACCACAGAAGGCTGTGGAGACCAAGTCATTGAATATATTTAAGAGGGAGATCGATAGATTTCTAGAAACAAAAGGCATCAAGAGGTATGGGGAGAAAGCGGGAATATGGTGTTGAGATACAGCCATGATCATATTGAATGGCGGCGCAGACTCGAAGGGCCGAATGGCCTACTACTGCTCCTGTTTACTATGTTTCTATGTTTACTACGATTTACTGGTGGGATGAATAGAACGTAGTGATCAAAGGTGACATTTGGTCTAAGGTTGCGAGTGAGTCTGTGGTTAAGCAGCTCGCTCTCATACTGGAATGGTAAATATGAAAAGACCTGAGCTCTCATACTGGTTTTGTGAAGTAAGGAAGGACTTGTGAGCTCATACTGGAATCATGAAGTATGTCTCATAGAGCCCATACTGGTGGTGCATAGTATGAGGCTTCAATAACAAATAAGAACATAAGAAATAGGTGCAGGAGTAGGCCATACGGCCCCTCGAGCCTGCTCCGCCATTCAATAAGATCATGGCTGATCTGATCATGGATTCAGCTCTATTTCCCCGTCCGCTCCCCATAACCCCTTATCATTTAAGAAACTGTCTATTTCGGTCTTAAATTTATTCAATGTCCCAGCCGACAGAGCTCTCTGCGGCAACGAATTCCACAGATTTACAATCCTCAGAAGAAATTTCTCCTCATGTCAGTTTTAAATGGGCGGCCCCTTATTCTAAGATCATGCCCTCTAGTTCTAGTCTCCCCCATCAGTGGAAACATCCTCTCTGCATCCACCTTGTCAAGCCCCCTCATAATCTTATATGTTTCAATAAGATCACCTCTCATTCTTCTGAATTCCAATGAGTAGAGGCCCAATCTACTCAACCTTTCCTCATAAGTCAACCGGAATCAACCTAGTGAACCTTCTCTGAACTGTCTCCAAAGCAAGTATATCCTTTCGTAAATATGGAAACAAAAACTGCACGCAGTATTCTGGGTGTGGCCTCACCAATACCCTGTATATGATCCTGCATTGCTACAACTGAGCATGTGCGCAATCCGGCATTTAAAGTAACGTGACAAAAAAGAAGAAAGCAGTCCAACAGTGCGGATGACGTTGTGTACATGGATTTTCAAAAGGTGTTTGATAAAGTAACACATAATTGACTTAAATGAATGGATACAAAATTGGGTAAGGGACAGAAAGCAGAGTCGTGGTGAACGATTGTTTTTCCAGACTGGAGGTGAGTAACAGTGGTGTGCCCAGGGGTCGGTGTATTGGGATATATATTAATGACCTGGACTTGAGTATTCAGGGCATAATTTCATAGTATGTAGATGGCATGAGACGCGGAAATGTAGTAAACTTTAAAGAGCATATTAGCAGACATCAGGAGGACAAAGACAGATTGGTGAAATGGACAGATATATGGCAGATGAAATATAATGCAGAGAATCATAGAATAGTACAGAACAGATGGCCATTCAGCCCATCGAATCCGAGCCAGCTTCTTTGAAGAGCAATCCAGTTAACCCCACTCCCCCGCTCTTTCCCCATATCCCTGTTATTTTTTTCTCGTAGTATTTATCCAATTCCCTTTTGAAAGCTACTATTGAATCTGAATCCTCCACCCCTTCAGGCAGTGCGTTCCAAATCCTAACCATGCATTGTGTCAAAATGTTTCTCCTCAGGTCGCCTCTGGTTCTTTTGCCAATCACCTTAAACCTGTACCCTGCCGTAAATCGACCTTTCAGCCATTGGAAACAGGCTCTCTTTATTGACTCTATCTGAACCCTTCATGATTTTGAACACCTTTCAAATTTCCTCAGCCTTCTCTGCTCCAAGGATTGATTTTGGAAAGAAGAATGAAGAGGAGAGGCAATCTAAACTAAATGGTACAATTTTTAAAGTGCAACGAGCGACCTGTGGATGTAGGTACACAAATATTTGAAGGTGACAGGACAAGTTGATAATGCTGTTTAAAAAACACATGGGATCCTTGGCTTTATTAATGGAGGCACGGGTGGGAAAATGCACAGCACCCCGTTTGGGGACAGTAGCAGCTGCGAGGCGGGAGTTCTTGCGCCAGGCGCGGAAGTCCCACCCCGCTCACGATATTGGAGTTACCGCCCTCAAGAGCGAGTGGGGTGCAAAATAACACGATCCATTTCCTCTGTGGGGTATGAGAGGGGCGGAAGCAAACGGAGAGGGGTGCAGTGCTATGCGCTGGAGCGCGGGCGCTACCGTGTAGAAGGGGCCCTCTCCATCATTAGAGAGGAGGGCTAAGCTGCCAACTTTGTCGGACCCCACCTGGACCACTGGGGAGCGCGGTGCTGTGGCACCATCCCGGCACTCAGGGAGAGCACCGAGCTGCCAGATGACGGCACGGACACCACAATCCACATTACAACGGCCCACGATCAGTAAGTTGGCAGATTTTTTTTTTCTTGCGAGCGCCACCTCCCCTTTAACTAGCGTTCCACGAGCGGCATGCAGACTGCTATGCTCGCCCCGTCATTGCCCACTGCAGCTTCAGGGGGCGCTCCTGAATTTTCGCTCTGTGTCAAAAACATGGTCATCGCCGGCACAGCGGAGCCGGGCAATACTGGTTACCGCCACTGTCAAGCCGCCGCCAAACCCCCGCGGAATTTAACGCGAGTCGTTAGCGGTGCCACGTCCGGGCGAAAACTCTATGGGGGAGATATTGGGGTCGTTTATGCCTCCCGTAGCGATAAACGACCCCAATTTCGCCCCCATAGAGTACAAAAGCAAGGAAATTACGCTAAACCTATATAAAACACTGATTCAGCCTCAGCCAATTCTGGGCACCATGCTTTAAGAAGGATGTCAAGGCCTTGGAGAGGGTGCAGAAGAGATTTATTAGAATGGGATTAGGGATGTGGAGAGATTAGAGAAACTGGGATTGTTCTGCTTCAAACAGAGGTGGTTACGGGCAGATTTAAAGAGGTGTTCTCAATTTTGAGGGGTTTTGATAGAGTACATAGACAAAAACTGTTTCCACTGGCAGGAGGTTCAGTAATCAGAGGACACAGATTTAAGGGGATTGGCAAAAGAACCAGAGCGGAGAGGAGGATTTCTTTTAAACATAGCAAACTATGATGATCTGGGTGGGTGGTAGAAATAGATTCCATAGTAACTTTCAAAAGGGAATTGGATAAATATTTTTTAAAAAGAGAGATTTTCAGAGCTGTGGGGAAAGAGGAAAGTGGCAGCCATGCATTCAGCTGTCTCGACCCGAAGCTCTTGAATTCTCTCACTAAACCTCTCTCCTCTCGTCAGAAATTCAGAAAGAGACTATATCATTATAGTCAGTCCCTCAGAATTGAGGAAGACTTGCTTCCACTCACAACATGAGTCCTTAGGTGGCTAAACAGTCCAGAACGAGAACTACAGTCCCTGTCACAGGTGGGACAGATAGTCATTGAGGGAAGGGGTGGGTGGGACTGGTTTGCCGCAGGCACTTTCCGCTGCCTGCGCAAGGTTTCTGCATGCTCTCAGCGATGAGACTTGAGGAGCTCAGCGCCCTCCCGGATACACTTCCTCCACTTAGGGCGGTCTTTGGCCAGGGACTCCCAGGTGTCAGTTGCACTTTATCAGGGAGGTTTTGAGGGTGTCCTTGTAACATTTCCTCTGCTCACCTTTGGTTCGTTTGCCGTGAAGGAGTTCCGAGTAGAGCGCTTGCTTTGGGAGTCTCATGCTATGCTATGCTATAATGGTTGCGCTAATTAAGAGTTTTATTTAGTACAAGACAAAGCAGAGGTAACAAGTCAGATTACTAACATTATTACCAGCTAAAACAATAGCAGTATTACCCATTCCTATTGGGAGTAGTGCTAACCTCTTGTTGTTCCTCGACTACCTCAAGCTCTTATCAAGTTACCGGAGCTTTTGTGTGTTATACCTTCTATATTCTTAGTATAGTCTTGTAAATGTGAGGATAAAATGTCAACACGTTCTGGTTAATTGTAACTAATACATAAAACATTAAACCATTAAATAGTCTTGTAAATTATATACATCTAACCTGTGCTGAAGCTGCCCTGGGTGTGTTTGATGGGACAGTATAGAGGGAGCTTTACTCTGTATCTAACACATGCAGAACCTGCTCTGGGAGGGTTAGAATTATCACTGCTGTTTCACTGCATCACCTTTACCTGCTTGGCCATGCTGGCCTTTTTCTTCTGCTCAGTGTCCAGGAGATAACCGTACCCTGGAGGCAGAGTAAAGGAACATCAGCCCCTACCCGTTTAGAATCAGAGAAGCACAGGAAGCCTGTGCCACCTTTTTGATAGAGCTATCCAATTAGTCCCTCGAACTTTTACCCATAGCCTAGTTAACGTTTCCCTTTAAGTTTTTATCCAATTCCAGTTTGAAAGTTAGAATTGAATCTGCTCCCACCGCCCTTTCAGGCAGTATATTCCAGATCACAACTTGCTGCATTAAAAAAAAGTTCCCTCAGTTCTCCCTTGATTCTTTTGCCAATGTTCTTAAATCCGTGTCCTCTGGTTACTGACTCTCCTGCCACTGGAAACAGTTTCTCCTTCTTTACTCGATCAAAACCCCTCATGATTTTGAACCCCTCTATCAAACCTCCCCTTAACACAGCAATGTGGTTGACTCTTAACTACCCTCCTGAAATGGCCCAGCAAACCACACAGCTGTATTCAAGACGGCAGCTCAGCAGCACCTTCTCAAGGGCAATTAGGGATGTGCAATGAATGCTGGCCTTCCCGCGGTGACGTCCAGATCCCGTGAATGAATTAAAAAAAAAATGCCAATTAATGTTGTCCCGGATTATTGTCTCAAAGCTTCTCCACCAACGTTACGTTGACTGGCCTGTGGTTGCTGGGTTTATCCCTCTTCCCCCTTTTTTTAAAAGCAGGGTGTAACATTTGCAATCTTCTGACACCACCCCATATCTAAGGAGGATTGGAAGATTGGGCCAGAGTCTCTGTAATTTCCACCCTTACATCCCTCAGTAACCTTGGATGCTTATCTGGACCGGGGTACTTTTTTTTTACTTTGAGTGACCAACTTTTAAGTACCTCCACGTTATCGATTTATATCCTATCCAATATCACTTCTCCCTCTTTTCCTGCTACATTGGCAGCATCCTCTTCTCTTGTGAAGGCGGATACGAAGTGCTCATTTAGTACCTCAGACATGCCCTCTGCCTCCACAGGAAGATCTGCTTTTTGGTCCCTAATCAGCCCCACCCTTCCTTTGACTACCTTTTTACTATTTATATGTTTATAAAAATACTTTTGGGTTCCCTTTTATGTTAGCTGTTAATCTATTCTCATACTTGCTCCTACTCCCTTTTTTTAGTTCTCCCTGTACTTTCCATATTCAGCTTGCTGCTCCATTGTATTATGTCATCATCATCATAGGCGGTCCCTCGAAGCAAGGAAGGCTTGCTTCCACGCCAAAAAAGGATAGGTTCACAGGTGTTCCAATGAAAGACCTAATATTCCAGGTCCCGAACTACATCCTGAAGGGTGGAAGATGCCTATGTGTGGATTTTTTTAACGTGTGGTGACCGTTGCACACCAGCCACCACATGGGCTTGACAGAGCTAGGTCTTGGTCCAGTGGCAAGGATTAACCAGGACGACTGGAGACCTGCTCTGCTGCACGGACCTAGTACACACACATGTTGCAGTGTGGGCTGGCTCCCAACTCGCGCCTCTCCTGCTCCCCGATCACGTCCCTCTACAGTCTTATATTTATCGTTTATTAAGGTAAATATACCGTACATTTGTCAGAAGTCTTTTTCTTTCTCATTCTAATCTCTAACTTTAGTCATCCAGGGAGCTCTTCCTTTCCCCCTCATGGGGATATGTCTATTTTGTACCCCAACCATCTTCTCTTTGAAGGCCCTAGTTATACCCACTATCAATATTAAATCATACTCACCGTCCGCATATTCGTTGGACGAGTTCACGACAATAAATGTTAGCGGTCATCCTCCTTCCTTCTACAGTTCACAACATGACATTGAGTAAGCACGAGACACTTGATGGAACTATATGGAACAGAGTTTATTGAGAAACAGCAGTGATTGGCCTAACTGTATACAGAGAGAGCAGCTTTTCAGTTTCTATATATTTTCCGATCTCTGAATAACTATTGAAAACCATGCTCCTTTTTACACCATATTTTACCTGCAAAGGTACGTGTCACAGATAAGACCTCATGATGCATCTATTCCCAAATCCTATTCATGTAAACAGTTGTAACTGTTTACTCCAAACCTACTTGCCTTAACAAGTCTTCCTGACCTAACTGTTCTTAAACTCTTTGAGGAACAGGCTTTATGAACGGTTATATTTCTATACTATAGTAAATGGATCCCTCTACCTACGTTTAGTACACTAGCCACTAAAGTTATAACTTAATCACTCACGGTCGATGTCATTACAGTCACTTATTTCCTCGCACAAGCATTTCTCGTATCTAACACTCAAGATACTAAAAGTGGAAGAGGAGTCATGCTTTCCTCTCATTACACTTCAAAGCCATCCTGTTTATATTGCAAAGCCTGTTGCCCCACAATAAAGGAAGTTTGATTATTAACCCTTAACTTCCCAAGTTGTCCAACATACAACTCTCCAGGGTGTGAAACAGCCTCCTATTGTTCAATTGCTGTTTGCCGACCAACCCATGGATTCCAATCCACCTGGGAAGAGCCCTTTTCAACTCACTGAAGTTAGCCCTCCTGCAGTTAAGAATTTTTATGCCGGATTGTTCCTTGTCCTTTCCCATAACTATTCTAAACCTGATGATATTATGATCACTGTTCCCCAAATGCTCTCCCATTGAAACTTGCTACATCTACCCCATTTCAGATCTAGATCCAGCATTGCATCCTTCCTCATTGGACTGGAAAGATACTGATCAAGGAAGTTCCCTTGTACACATTTCAGGGATTCCTCCCCATCTTTGCCCTTTACACGGTTATTATCCCAGTCTATATTAGGATAATTAAAGCCGTCCATTATCACTACTCTGTTGTTCTTGCATCTTTCTGTAATTTGCCTGGGCAGCCAAAGTACGTGCCACGAGAAGGCAATTATCAATTTTCACATCCGAAGTGCAAGAAAATAAATGTATCAAATTTAAATTTGCTCCTCCAGCTCCTTCCGATTATTTTGTGGCCTATAGTATACATCCAGTAGCGGAATAAGTTCCTCGATTGTTCCTCAATTCCAACCAAATAGATTCTGTCTTTGGCTCTGCAGTTATGTCAACTCTCTCCAATGCTATAATAGTCTCTTTGATCAATACTGCAATCCTCTTTCCATTTTTTCCTTCCCTGTCTTTCCTGAATACCTTGTAACCAGGATTATTAAGTTCCCAATCCTCTCTCCTTTGAGCCAGATTATTACTGCCCATATTACAACATGGCTTCCCATATTTGGCCAGCACTTCAAGCATCCAGTGGCAGATCACAACAGGCACAGAAATGGGCAGCACTGTTCCCCATCCACCTTTCCATCGCCACCTCTCCCATCGGAAAACTAGTGATAAATGTGAGCAAACTTCAGTCTGGTGTGGAGTAAATAAGAAAAGCTCATGTTCTGTAACAGCGTGTGAAATATCAATGAGCTGTGTAGGGGATGCTTTGTCTCATCAGCAGGACCATGACCCCTCCACACAGAGTTTAAGAACCGTCGGCTGCCCTTCTCCAGAAGTACAGGGAGTGACTTTTCATTTGGAGTTCAATGTGTGGGTTGTAGTGTCGTAGCACCATTTCATTACAAAATTATTTATTTACCAGTTGAATTTTATACTGGCCGTTTCGTCTCCTCGTGTCTGCACATTGTCCTCCTCGTGTTTCATTGTATCCTCATGTCTGCACCGTATCCTCCTCTTGTGCCCTCATGCCCTCAGCACTATATCAGTCTCGTGTCAGACACAGTACAGATTTTCAAAAGGCCTTCGATAAAATACCGCATAGTAGACTCATGACTAAGGTCAGAGCATGTGGAGTCAGGAGACAAGTAGCAGAATGGATAGTAAGCTGGCTACAAAACAGAAAACAGAGAGTGGGGGTTAAAGTTAATTACTCAAGACTGGTGGAAGGTGGAAGGTGGGGCTCCACAGGGATCAGTGCTGGGACCACTGTTCTTTCCCATTTACATAGGAACACAGAAACAGGAGAAAGCCATTTAACCTGCCAAGCCTGACCTGGCAATTAATTTTATCATGTCTCATCTGTATCTTAATTCTATTTACTTGCTTTGGTTTCATAACCCTTAATTACCCTTACGTAACAAAAATCCTTCAATCTCAATTTTGAAATTTTCAATTGACTCCCAGCCTCAACAGCTGGGGATGAGGGGGGGAAGACTTTCCGATTTCCACTACCCTTTGTGTGAAGAAGTGCGTTCTGACACCATCCCCAACAGCCTCGTTATGCCCCCTTGTTCCCCCACCAGAGGAAATAGTTTCTCGATCTATTTTATCAATTCCTTTAGTCATCTTAAACATGTCAATTAGATCACCCCTTAATCTTCTATACACAAGGAAATACAAATCTAGTCTATACAACCTGTCCACATAATTTAACCCTTTTAGCCCCGGTATCATTCTGGATTTGGACTCGGGAACTGGAAGTACAATTTCAAAATATGCAGATGACACCAAATTGGGGCGATTAATACGGAGGAAGATTGCGACAAAATACAAGAAAACATTAATAAACTTGCCAAATGAATTCAATATAGATAAGTGAATTATAGATAATTCAATATAGATAAGCATTTTGGTCGGAAGAATAAGGAGGTCACATACTCCTTGGATAATAAGAGTCTAAATGTGGTAGAGGAACAGAGGGATCTGGGAGGACAGATACACAAACTACTAAAAGTAGCAACGCAAGTTATTAAGGCAATAAAAAAGCAAACACCATAGAATATAGTCTCCATATTATAAAAAGAAAATAAAAGCACTGGAAAAGCTATAAAAAATTTACAAGGATGATACCAGAACCGAGAGGTTATACCTATCACAAAAGATTAAACAGGCCGGGGTTATTTTCGAGAAAAGAGAAGGCTGAGGGGGTGACCTGACAGAGGTCTTTTAAGATTATGAAAGAGTTTGATAGGGTAGATGTAGAGAAGATATTTCCACCTGTGGATAGACCAAAACTCAGAGGCATAAATATAAGATACACTAATAAATCCAATAAGGAATTCAGGAGAAACTTCTTTACCCAGAGATTGGTTAGAATGTGGAACTTGCTACCTCAGGGAGTGGTTGAGGCAAATAGTATAGATGTCTTCAAGGGGAAGCTGGATAAGTACATGAGGGAGAAGGAATAGGTATTTATGCTCATGACTGCACCATGTTCTCCTCTTTCCTTGCAGTCACCAATTCAACCACTTATCATTAATGCACATGGCCCTATTTTCTGTTCCCAAACTGGCCAATTCAAGCTCTCTATCCCGTGCCTGTTTGAGATTGAGTCTCAATTGTAAGTGCGGTTTGCTTTTGGTAGTTTTATTTAAACTGTAAATAACCTATTTGGTCTAGAGTTGGTATTTATGCCAACCACTACCAATTGTTACAGCGTGGGCTGTCCCAGCATGTTTTGGTCAAGTCCACAGCATAGAGTTTCCACAAGTGGACTAGAATGGAAACTTGCAAGTTTATGTATGTGGTGAACAAACGATCATGTCACACGACTATCAACTTCCTGTTTAGCACATGATTATGCACCAGAGACCACATGGGCTGCTCACCACTCTTTCCTGTCCAGAAAACAGTAAATATCACACAATTAGACCAGTCAGACCAAAAGTAATATTCCAATTTATTTACAGGCAAGAAATTACAGACAACCACAGCAAGTAACATTACAATACTTGATTGACACAATACTTAAAACTGTTCCAATGTAATAAAGTATCCAAAATCTTGGCATCGTGGAATCTGGTGTAATGATCAAATTGCTCCATAATTCAAATAAGCACTATACTTAATCACTATAATTACAGCCCACTTCTCAGTTCAAACAACTTTTCCATAAGCTGCTCAGTCTCTCCGCTAAAACAGTGATTCAAAGATTAGTCCAGATTGACCTTTGTTTAGTCCCACTGTCACTCAGTGACCAGCACTGATCAGCAGCTCCAATAACTGACTGGCAAAGTATAAAACCGTCAACTTCATCCTGAATCAACAGGGAATATCAAACTGGGGATTGTACACATTATATTGCTGGGCTGCTCACTGGTGTGGATTGCCAGGCAACAGGTGGTGCATTGAACCCAGGGTCATGGAGCCCTCTGGCTCAGTAACCTGCTGTCCTCAATACAATCCCTGCGAATGGCACTCATTCTGCTAGGGAGCACAGAGTGTCTCACTCAGTTTCAAACCTGACTCTTAAGAAGAACAGGACATGAATGGAACCAGGGGGAATAATGTGGTTTTCCACACAAGTCAAAACTCAATGGTTTGGCAGTGAATGAAACTGACAATGATTCAGGCCGTCCCTGGCAAGATGTACAAGGTCTCTATAGCTGGTGACAGGAGAAAGGACAAGGTGGCACCGGCACCTGAAGATATAGAAGATTGATATCAGATGATCAGTGCTCGCATATTTCTGAGGGGGGGGGGGGGGGTTTGGTGGGTGGGGGGCAGTATCACACTGACCCTGGGGCAGTGCGCGGGGAGTATCACACCAATCCCGGGTCAGTGCGCGGGGACTATCACACCAATCCCGGGGAGTATCACACTGACCGCGATGCAGTGCGCGGGGAGTATCACACTGAACCTGGGGCAGTCAGTGCGCGGGGGGTATCACATTGAACTTGGGGCAGTCAGTGCGTGGGGAGTATCACACTGACCACGATGCAGTGTGCGGGGAGTATCACACTGAACCTGGGGCAGTCAGTGCGCGGGGGGTATCACATTGAACTTGGGGCAGTCAGTGCGTGGGGAGTATCACACTGACCACGATGCAGTTTGCGGGGAGTATCACACTGAACCTGGGGCAGTCAGTGCGCGGGAAGTATCACACTGACCGCGATGCAGTGCGCGGGAGAAGGAAAGACTGAAAGAGAAGGGATAACCATCCATGGCTATCTAAGGAAATAAGGGATGGTATCAAATTAAAAATAAAGGCATACACATTGTGCCCAAGGCTAGTGGGAGGCCAGAGGATTGAGAAATTTTTAAAAGCAAGCAGAGAACGACTAAAAAAATGATTGAGGGGGAAGATAGATGATGAAAGTAAACCAGCACAAAATATAAAAAGATAGCAAGAGTTTCTATAGGTACATAAAAAGGAAAAGAGTGGCTAAAGTAAATGTTGGTCCCCTGGAGGATGAGACTGGGGAATTAATAATGGAGAGCAGGGAAATGGCAGAGACGTTCAACAAATATTTTGTATCGGTCTTCACAGTAGAAGACACTAAGAATATCCCAATAGTGGATAATCAAGGGGCAATAGGTAGGGAGGAACTCAGTATTAGTATTAGGCAGTCCCTCGTATCGAGGATGACTTGCTTCCACACCAAAAAGGGATGAGTTCACAGGTGTTTCAATGAGGGACCCGACATTCTAGGTCCCGAACTACATACTGAAGGGTGGAAGATGCCTGTGCATGGGGTGGCCAGTGCACACCAACCACCACACGGGCTTGACAGAATGAGGTCTTGATCCAGTGGCAAGGGTTAACCAAGACGACTGGAGGAACTTAATACAATCACTATCACCAATGAAGTAGTACTTGGTAAAATAATGGGAAAAAAGGCAGACAGGTCCCCTGGACCTGATGGCCTGCATCCTAGGATCTTAAAAGAAGTAGCTGCAGAGATAGTGGATGCATTGGATGTAATCTACCAAAATTCCCTGGATTCTGGGGCTGTCCCAGCAGATTTGAAAATCGCAAAAGTAATGCCCCTATTTAAAAAACGAGGCAGACAAAAAGCAGGAAATTATAGACCAGTTAGCCTAACATCTGTCATTGGGAAAATGCTGGAATCCATTATTAAGGAAGCAGTAGCAGGACATTTGGAAAAGCATGATTCAATCAAGCAGAGTCAGCATGGTTTTATGAAAGGGAAATCACGTTTGACAAATTTGCTGGAGTTCTTTGAGGATGTAACGAGCAAGGTGGACAAGGAGGAACCAGTGGATGTAGTGTATTTGGATTTCCAGAAGGCATTCGATAAGTTGCCACTCAAGAGGTTACTGCACAAGATAAAAGCAATTATCTTGGGGGTTGGGGGTAATATATTAGCATGGATAGAGGATTGGTTAACTAACAGAAAACAGAGTCTCGGGATAAATGGGTCATTTTTCAGTTGGCAAAGTGTCTAGTGGGGTGCCGCTGGGATCGGTGCTGGGTCCTCAACTATTTACAATCTATATTAATGACTTGAATGAAGAGACCCAGTGTAATGTAGTCAAGTTTGCTGACGATATAAAGATAGGTGGGAAAGCAAATTCTGAGGTCACAAAAAATCTGCAAAGGGATATAAATAGGCTAAGTGAGTGGGCAAAAATTTGGCAGATGGACTATAATGTGGGAAAATGTGAGGTTATCCACTTTGGCAGAAATAATAGAAAAACAAATTATAATTTAAATGGAGAAAAATTGCAAAGTGCTGCAGTACAGAAGGAAGTGGGGGGGCCTTGTGCATGAAACACAAAAAGTTAGTATGCAGGCACAGCAAGTAATCAGGAAGGCAAATGGAATGTTGGCCTTTATTGCAAGAGTATAAAAGCAGGGAAGCCCTGCTACAACTGTACAGGGTATTGGTGAGGCCACACCTGGAGTATTGCGTACAGTTATGGTCTCCGTAAGGAAGGATCATAGGCAGTCCCTCAGAATCGAGGAAGACTTGCTTCCACTCTTAAAATGAGTTCTTAGGTGGCTGAACAGTCCAATACAGGAATTACAGTCTGTGTCACAGGTGGGATAGATAGTCGTTGAGGGAAGGGGTGGGTGGGACAGGTTTGCCGCACGCTCTTTCCGCTGTCTGCGCTTGATTTCTGCATGCTCCCGGCGATGAGATTCGAGGTGCTCAGCGCCTTTCCGGATGCACTTCCTCACTTCGGGCGGTCTTTGGCCAGGGATTCCCAGGTGTCGGTGGGGATGTTGCACTTTATCAGGGAGGCTTTGAGGGTGTCCTTGTAACGTTTCCGCTGCCCACCTTTGGTTCGTTTGCTGTGAAGGAGTTCAGAGTAGAGCGCTTGCTTTGGGAGTCTCGTCTCTGGCATGCGAACTATGTGGCCTGCCCAGTGGAGCTGATCAAGTGTGGTCAGTGCTTCAATGCTGGGGATGTTGGCCTGGACGAGGACGCTAATGTTGGTGCATCTGTTATCCCAGGTGATTTGTAGGATCTTGCAGAGACATCGTTGGTGATATTTTTCCAGCGTCTTGAGGTGTCTACTGTACATGGTCCATGTCTCTGAGCCATACAGGAGGGCAAGTATTAGTACAGCCCTGTAGACCATGAGCTTGGTGGCAGTTTTGGGGGCCTGGTCTTCAAACACTCTTTTCTTCAGGCAGCCAAAGGCTGCACTGGAGGCGGTGTTGAATCCCGTCGTCAATGCCTGCTCTTGTTGATCGGAAGCTCCCGAGGTATGGGAAGTGGTCTACGTTGTCCAGGGCCGCACCGTGGATCTTGATGACTGGGGGAGGGCAGTGCTGTGCGGCGAGGACAGGCTGGTGGAGGACCTTTGTCTTATGGATGTTTAGCGTAAGGCCCATGCTTTCATAAATACGTCGACTATGACCTAGAGTTCAGCCTCTGTACGTGCGCAGACGCTGGCGTCGTCCGCGTACTGTAGCTTGATGACAGAGTTGGAGTGCTCTTGGACCTGGCCTGGAGACAGCGAAGGTTGAACAGGTTCCCACTGGTTCTGTAGTTTAGCTCCACTCCAGCGGGGAGCTTGTTGACAGTGGAGCATGGCATCGAGGAAGATTGAGAAAAGGGTTGGGGCGATGACGCAGCCCTGTTTGACCCCGGTCCAGACGTGGATTGGGAAGGAAGGATATATACTTGCATTGGAGGCTGTTCAGAGAAGGTTCACTAGGTTGATTCCCTAGATGAGAGGGTTGACTTATGAGGATCGGTTGAGCCTATACACATTAGAGTTCAGAAGAATGAGAGGTGATCTTATTGAAACTTATAAGATCATGAGGGGACTCGACAAGGTGCATGCAGAGAGGATATTTCCACTCATAGGGAAAACTAAAACTAGGGGACAAAGTCTTAGAATAAGGGTCCGCCCATTTAAAACTGAGATGAGGAGGAATTTCTTCTCTAAGAGAGTTGTAAATCTGTGGCATTCTCTGCCCCAGAGAGCTGTGGAGGTTGGGTCATTGAATATATTTAAGGCGGAGATAGACAGACTTTTGAGCGATAAGGGAGTAAAGGGTTATGGGGAGCAGGCAGTGAAGTGGAGCTGAGTCCATGATCAGATCAGCCAGGAACTTGTTGAAGGACGGAGGAGGCTTGAGGGACCAAATGGCCGACTCCTGCTCCTATTTCTTCTGTTCTTATCACACTGATCCCGATACAGTGCGTGGGGAGCATCACACTGACCCCGGGGCAGTGCGTGGGGAGTATCATCAAAGGCAGTCCCTCAAAACAAGAATGACCTGCTTCCATACCAAAAAAGGATGAGTTCACAGGTGTTTCGAATGATGGACCTGAACTACATCCTGTAGGGTTGAAGATGCCTGTACGTGGATTTTTTTTTTTTTTTAAACGTGTGGTGGCACACCAGCCACCACACGGGCTTGACAGAGCTAGGTCTTGGTCCAGTGGCAAGGATTACCCAACACAACTGGAGACCAACACAGCTGCATGGACCTAGTGTACACACATATCGCAGTGTGGGCTGGCCCGTGCGGCCCCGGCCCCGAACTCACGCTTCCCGAGCCCCAATCACATCCCTCCACAATCTCTTGCCGCTCCTTCGCCCCAACCTTGAACTCATGCTGTATCTACCCACGCTCCAATCACCAACCTGGGCCTTGATGACGTCGCTCTTCGCTTTCAGCCCTGCGCCATTTTGATTTAGTGGGTAGCAAAGTGCATGCGTGGCCATCTTGGTGATGTCAGTGTATGTGTAGAAAAGAAAGGCCCCGACCTGCATGAGAACACCAGCGGCAGGTTGGGGCCATAAAAGGAGTGGAAGTGAGCGGCTTGAAAGCAGCGTGGAGGCTTGCTACTTCAGGGAACAGTGCGAGCTGGGGCAGTGCGCGGGGAAGTGTCACACCGACCCTGGGGCAGTGCGCGGGGAAGTGTCACACCGACCCTGGGGCAGTGCGCGGGGAAGTGTCACACCGACCCTGGGGCAGTGCGCGGGGAAGTGTCACACCGACCCTGGGGCAGTGCGCGGGGAAGTGTCACACCGACCCTGGGGCAGTGCGCGGGGAAGTGTCACACCGACCCTGGGGCAGTGCGCGGGGAGAAGGAAAGACGAAGAGAAAGAATAATCATCCATGGCTAACTGAGGAAATAAGGGAAGATATCAAATTGAAAACAAGGGCATACAAAGTGGCCAAGACTAGTGGGAGGCCAGAGGATTGGGAAATTTTTAAAAGCCAGCAGAGAACGACTAAAAAAATGATTGCGAGGGAAGATAGATTATGAAAATAAACTAGCACAAAATATAAGAACAGATAGTAAGAGTTTATACAGGTACATAAAAAGGAAAATAGTAGCTAAAGTAAATGTTGGTCCCCTGGAAAATGAGACTGGGGAAATTAATAATGGAGAACAGGGTAATGGCCGAGACGTTGAACAAAACATTTTGTACGATCTTCACGGTAGAAGACACTAAGAATATCCCAATAATGGATAATCAAGGAGCTATAGGTAGGGAGGAACTTAATACAGTCACTATCACTAATGAAGTAGCACTCAGTAAAATAATGGGACTAAAGGCGGACCTGATGGCTTACATCCTAGGGTCTTAAAAGAAGCGGCTGCAGAGGTAGTGGAAGCATTGGTTGTAATCTACCAAAATTCCCTGGATTCTGGGGAGGTCCCAGCGGATTGGAAAATCGCAAATGTAATGCCCCTCTTTAAAAAAGGAGGCAGGCAGAAACCAGGAAACTATAGACCGTTTAGCCTAACATCTGTCGTTGGGAAAATGCTGGAGTCCATTCTTAAGGAAGCAGTAGCGGGACATTTGAAAAGCATGATTCAATCAAGCACAGTCAGCATGATTTTATGAAAGGGAAATCATGTTTAACAAATTTGCTGGTGTTCTTTGAGGATGTGGTGTATTTGGATTTCCAGAAGGCATTCGATAAGGTGCCACATAAAAGGTTAACGCACAAGATAAAAGCTCACGGGGTTGGGGGTAATATATTAGCATGGATAGAGGATTGGTTAACTAACAGAAAACAGAGTCGGGAAAAATGGGGCATTTTCCGGTTGGCGAATAGTAACTAGTGGGGTGCCGCAGTGATTGGTGCTGGGGCCTCAACTATTTACAATTTATATTAATGACTTGGTTGAAGGGACCCAGTGTAATGTAGCCAAGTTTGCTGACGATACAAAGATGGAAGGGAAAGCAAATTGTGAAGAGGACACAAAAAATCTGCAAAGGGATATAGATAGGCTAAGTGAGTGGGCAAAAATTTGGCATATGGAGTATAATGTGGGAAAATGTGAGGTTATCCACTTTGGCAGAAATAATAAAAAATAAAATTCTAATTTAAATGGGGAAAAATTGCAAAGTGCTGCAGTATAGAGAGACCTGGGGGTCCTTGTGCATGAAACACAAAAAGTTAGTATGCAGGAACAGCAAGTAATCAGGAAGGCAAATGGGATGTTGGCCTTTATTGCAAGGGGGGAACGAGTATAAAAGTAGAGAAGTCCTGCTGCAAATGTACAGGGTATTGGTGAGGCCACACCTGGAGTACTGCGTCCAGTTTTGGTCACCGTATTGAAGAAAGGATATATTTGCATTGGAGGTTGTTCAGAGAAGGTTCACTAGGTTGATTCCGGAGATGAGGGGGTTGACTTATGAGGATAGGTTGAGCCGATACACATTGGAGTTCAGAAGAATAAGGGGTGATCTTATTGAAACTTATAAGATCATGAGGGGACTCGACAAGGTGCATGCAGAGAGGATATTTCCACTCATAGGGGAAATTAAAACTAGGGGACATAGTCTTAAAACTGAGATGAGGAGAAATTTCTTCTCTCAAAGGCTGTAATTCTATGGACTTCTCTGCCCCGGAGAGCTGTGGAGGCTGGGTCATTGAAAATATTTAAGGCGGAGATAGACAAGATTTTTGAGCGATAAGGGAGTAAAAGGTTATGGGGATTGGGCAGGGAAGTGGAGCTGAGTCCATGATCAGATCAGCCAAGATCTTATTGAATGGCGGAGCAGGCTCAAGGAGCCAAATGGCCTAATCCTGCTCCTATTTCTTATGTTCTTATCACACTGACCCTGATACAGTGCGCGGGGAGGGGCACACTGGCCCTGGGGCAGTCAGTGAGCGGGAAGTGTCACACTAACCCTGGGGCAGTCAGTGAGCGGGAAGTGTCACACTGGCCCTGGGGCAGTCAGTGAGCGGGAAGTGTCACACTGGCCCTGGGGCAGTCAGTGCGCGGGGAAGTGTCACACCGACCCTGGGGCAGTGCGCGGGGAAGTGTCACACCGACCCTGGGGCAGTGCGCGGGGAAGTGTCACACCGACCCTGGGGCAGTCAGTGCGCGGGGAAGTGTCACACCGACCCTGGGGCAGTCAGTGCGCGGGGAAGTGTCACACCGACCCTGGGGCAGTGCGCGGGGAAGTGTCACACCGACCCTGGGGCAGTGCGCGGGGAAGTGTCACACCGACCCTGGGGCAGTGCGCGGGGAAGTGTCACACCGACCCTGGGGCAGTGCGCGGGGAAGTGTCACACCGACCCTGGGGCAGTGCGCGGGGAAGTGTCACACCGACCCTGGGGCAGTGCGCGGGGAAGTGTCACACCGACCCTGGGGCAGTGCGCGGGGAAGTGTCACACCGACCCTGGGGCAGTGCGCGGGGAAGTGTCACACCGACCCTGGGGCAGTGCGCGGGGAAGTGTCACACCGACCCTGGGGCAGTGCGCGGGGAAGTGTCACACTGACCCTGGGGCAATGCGCGGGAAGTATCACACTGACCCTGGGGCAGTGCGCGGGGAAGTATCACACTGACCCTGGGGCAGTGCGCAGGGAGTATCACACTGACCCTGGGCAGTGCACAGGGAAGTATCACACTGACCCTGGGGCAGTGCGCGGGGAGTATCACACTGACCCTAGTACAGTGAGTGAAGGCTGCTAAAGTGACCGTGATGCAGTGTGTGAGATGAATGTCAGTGACTCTAACTTGATGACAGGAAGGAGGTGTACTTCAATGGACAACATCAACTTTCACTGATATACTACCTTCAATGTAGAAAAACATCTCAAGACATTGCACAGGAGTGTAAGTGGACAAAACTGGATGCTGCAACAAAGAAGGTAGTTAGAGGGTTGATTATAAGCTTGGTCAACATGATAGGTTTATATGAAGTGGGAGGTGGAGGGGTTGAGGAGGAATTCCAGTGCATTTGGCCTGGATGACTGAAGGCATGGCCACCCAAAATGTGGCGAAGCACGGAGGCTGGGGGGGGGGGGGGGGGGGAGTGGTGGTGGGAGAGGGAAATTGTACAAGTCGGAGGAATGCAGAGATTGGGGGGTGGTTGGGGGAGACTGTGGCAGAGGAAGGGCAAGAACATGACTGAATTTAAATGCAAAGATGAGAACTTTGTTTGAGTAATTGAGGGAATTGGAGCAAATTGGGGGGAATGGGAGCAAATGCAAGTCAGCAAGGACAGGGGTGATGGGTGAACGGGACTTGGTCCGAATTAGAATACGGGCAGAGTTTTGCATGAATTGGAGTTTATAAAGGGTGGGAATGCGAGGCCAGCCAGGAGGACATTGGAATAGTTGAGACTGCAGGTGACAAAGGCATGGATGAGGATATCAGCAGCAGATGAGCCGAAGCAGGGCAGAGACGGGTGATTTTATGGAGGTGGAAGTAGGTGGTTTTGTGATGGAGAGATGGGATAGAAATTTGACACTGAGGGTTCGAACAGCCTGGTTCAGCCAGAGACATTAGCCAAGGAAGGGGATGCAGTTTGTGGTGGGAAACTAAGATGATGGCTTCAGTTTCCCAATGTTTAACTGTTACCCGGTTAAGAGGAGGAACATATACAAATAAAAGCCCATAAAGTAACAGTCATTACTTACTGTTTTACAATTTGCTGTCTTTACAACAGCTCCTGGATGCGTACAGAGCGCTCTTTAGGGGACCAATCGACTTCTGTATGAAGAGTTTTACTTAAACCCGTACATGGTGGGTTCATAAGAGTTCAAAAAGCTGTCCAGCTGTGAATACGAATAAAGGTGTTGGCAAAGAGCCTAAACTGTAACAGTAACTCCCAGTAATATCAAAGCAACTGATGACACTGAGCTACACGTCAAGAGAGCAGTGTATTTGAGATTAATCGACATCAAACAGAGCAAATAAATGGGCAAAAGAGCAGATGCACGTAGAAGTGTCTAACAAGAAAGGGCTGTCCGGCCATTGTAACCCACTCGTTCACAAACCATCGACAATCACTCGATCCAACCCATTTCATCTCCAGAGAAATGGTTGTGCTTAGTTAAGCCAAGATAAATGTCAGAGTGGATGTGTGACAGTCCATCTCGTATTGTCCATTTTTTTTCCTTGGAGTGACAATTCCTGGACTCCAACAGCTCACAGAAATCTTTCTGTGGCGCTTTAAAAATTGACAAAAAGCCAGCGACTGAGCAGATCACAAAAGAGGGCCTGTCTACTAAGACCAAAATATTCGCCCTTCCAAGAAAAAAAAAGTCTTTAATCCACAACTTTGTTGGGAAATAATTAGCAGAAATGAAGGCAGTGTCAGAAAATGTGCTTTGCGGCAGCTTTTGAGTAGAGAAGTGGTTAAGTCAGGGGACGTAGGGAGGGCGATCCAATGGACAGGAATTGGAGTGACCGGAACAGTGGGCAGGTAGGGTGATGTAGGCAATGAATGTACAACATAGAAACTTCGGCCCTTCGAGCCTGCACCACCATTCAATATCATGGCTGATCATGGAACTTCAGTACCCAATTCCTGCTTTCTCTCCATACCCCTTGATCTCTTTAGCCATAAGGGCCACATCTAACTCTCTTTTGAATATATCTAACGAACTGGCCTCAACAACTTTCTGTGGTAGAGGATTCCACAGGTTCACAATTCTGAGTGAAGAAGTTTCTTCTCATCTCGGTCCTAAATGGCTTACCCCTTATCCTTAGACTGTGACCCCTGGTTCTGGACTTCCCCAACATCGGGAACATTCTTCCTGCATCTAACCTGTGCAATCCCATCAGAATTTTATATCTTTCTATGAGATCCCCTCCTGTTCTTCTAAATTCCAGTGAATATAAGCCTAGTCGATCCAGTCTTTTTTCATACGTCAGTCCTGCCATCCCGGGAATCAGTCTGGTGAACCTTCGCTGCACTCCCTCAATAGCAAGAATGTCCTTCCTCAGATTAGGAGACCAAAACTGAACACAATATTCCAGGTGAGGCCTCACCAAGGCCCTGTACAATGGCAGTAAGACCTCCCTTGCTATGAAGGCCAGCATGCCATTTGCTTTCTTTACTGCCTGCTGTACCTGCATGCCCCTGCATGCCTACCTTCAATGACTGATGTACCATGGCACCCAGGTCTCGTTGCACCTCCCCTTTTACTAATCTGTCACCATTCAGATAATAATCTGCCTTCCTGTTTTTGCCACCAAAGTGGATAACCTCACACTTATCCACATTATACTGCATCTACCATGCATTTGCCCATTCATCTAACCTGTCCAAGTCACCCTGCAGCCTCCTAGTATCCTCCTCGTAGCTCGCATGGCCACCCAGCTTAGTGTCATCTGCAAACTTGGAGATATTACATTCAATTCCTTCGTCTAAATCATTAATGTATATTGTAAATAGCTGGGGTCCCAGCACTGAACCCTGCGGCACCCCACTAGTCACTGCCTGCCATTCCGAAAAAGACGCGTTTATTCCCACTCTTTGCTTCCTGTCTGCCAACCCTTCCCTGTCCACGTAAATACATTACCCCCAGTACCATGTGCCTTAATTTTGCACACTAATCTCTTGTGTGGGACCTTGTCAAAAGTCTTTTTAAAGTCTAAATACACCACATCCATTGGTTCTCCCTTATCCACTCTACTAGTTATATCCTCAAAAAATTCTAGAAGATTTGTCAAGCAGGATTTCCCTTTCATAAATCCATGCTGACTTGGACCGATCCTGTCACTGCTTTCCAAATGCGCTGCTATTACATCTTTAATAATTGATTCCAGCATTTTCCCCACCACTGATGTCAGGCTAACCGGTCTATAATTCCGTGTTTTCTCTCTCCCTCCTTTTTTAAAAAGTGGTGTTACATTAGCTACTCTCCAGTCCATAGGAACTGATCCAGACTCCATGGAATGTTGGAAAACGACCATTTACTATTTCTAGGGCCACTTCCTTAAGTACTCTGGGATGCAAACTATCAGGCCCTGGGGAGTCATCGGCCTTCTGTTCCATCAGTTTCCCCAACACCATTTCCTGACTAATAAGGATTTCCCTCAGTTCCTCCTTCGCGTTAGACACCCTGTCCCCTAGTATTTTCGGGAGGTTATTCGTGTCTTCCTTAGTGAAGACAGAACCAAAGTATTTGTTCAATTGCTTTGCCATTTTTTTGTTCCCCATTATGAATTCACCTGATTCTGACTGCAAGGGACCTACATTAGTCTTCACTAATCGTTTTCTCTTCACATATCTATAGAAGCTTTTGCAGTCAGTTTTTATGTTCCCTGCAAGCTTACTCTCATACTCTATTTTCCCCCTCCTAATTAAACCCTTAGTCATCCTCTGCTGAATTCTAAATTTCTCCCAGTCCTCAGGTTTACTGCTTTTTCTGGCCAATTTATATGCATCTTTCTTGGATTTAACACTTTCCCTAATTTCCCTTGTTAGCCACGGTTGAGCCACCTTCCCTTTTTTATTCTTACGCCACACAGGGATGTACAATTGTTGTAGTTCATCCAGGTGATATTTAAATGTCTGCCATTGCCTATCCACCGTCAACCCTTGAAGTATCATTCTCCAGTCTATCCTAGCCAATTCACGTCTCATATCATCGAAGTTTCCTTTCTTTAAGTTCAGGACCCAAGTTTCGGGTGGAGTTGCTCCTAGTTTTTTGGAGCAACTAGTTTAGTTTGGAGTAACTAGTTTAGTTTGGAGTATGTTAGAAATTCTCGGATAATAGTTTGCTCCAGTTCTAGTGAGTTAGTTTAGGTTGGCTTTAGGTAAGGTATTTCTTTTTCAAAAGGGGGTATGTCCAGCCACTCAGGCCTGTTTTGCAAGTTTCGGCAGTGAAAACTTACTACAAACTAACTTAGGATGGAGTAAGTATCCACTTTTGTAAGTTCAGAAAAATCTTACCTAGAGTTAAGTTTAGTGCAGGCACAGCCAGAGAGACGGGGGTGGGGGGGCGCGGGGCGGGTGGTGGGAAGCATTAAACACAAAGGACACATCAACATCACAATAGAGGGGGAGGGAAGTTAGAGGATTTTCCATAAACACCTTCATAACAACATTAAAGAAGCAAAATACATTTAAAGCAGTAAGCACAAAACAAAGCAGTACATTTACAAAGCACAAAAAGTAATAAACAATTAATTAATAAAAAATAGAAGGAACCCTGCACCTAAAGCTCCAAGACTAAAGTAATAAGCAACCAATCAATAAAAAATAAAAAAATAGAAGTACTACCTTTATGTGAAAGGAAGGTGTTTCTGTCAGTGTCTCTCTCTCTGTATCTGACTGTGTGTGTGGGGGACAGACGGGCGTGTGTGGGGGACGGGTGTGTGTGTGTGGGGGGGGGGGGGGGGGGGGGCGGGGCGGGCTGGACGGAGGCACTCCTGCTCTCTCGTCCAGCCCTTCGATCATTTCGAGCGCCCCCCAACCCACACTCCTCCATCCCTCCCCATGTTTCTCCCCCACCGATCACCTCCCCAGTGCCCTCTTTCAACGCTCATCCATCCCTCCCCGGTACCCACACCATTCTGAAACAGACTGGGGAAAAACGCCCTGCTGAGCCATTGCGCAGGCGCGCACATTGCAAAGTGCACGCGCAACGAAGCCGGCAGTCTTCAGACACGCAGGGGCTTAGCCCCGCCCACCTGCAGCTTGCTCCGCCTCAGGAAGACTGCGCTGCGCCACGCCACGGTCCAGGAGGACCAGAGAATTGCAGCAAAATATTCCGCCGCACCTTCGAGCCCAGGCAGGTCACATAAGTCTCGGCGGTGCACCGTTTTCACCTGATGCCAAAACTTGGGCCCCTCGTCTCTGAATTAACTGTGTCACTCTCCATCTTAACGAAGAATTCTACCATGTTGTGGTCACTCTTCCTCAAGGTGCCCTGTATGACCAGATTGCTAATTAATCCTCTCTCGTTACACAAGACCCAGTCTAGGATGGCCTGCTCTTTAGTTGGTTCCTCGACATATTGGTCTCTCGACATATTGGTCTAGAAAACCATTCCTTATACACTCCAGTTTGGTTAGCCCAATCTATATGTGGATTAAAGTCATCCATGATAACTGCTGTACCCTTATTGCACGCATCCCTAATTTCCTGTTTGATGCCATCCCCAACCTCCCTACCACTGTTTGGTGGTCTGTACACAACTCCCACTAGCGTTTTCTGTCCTTTGGTGTTTCGCAGCTCTACCCATATAGATTCCACATCATCAACGCTAATGTCCTTCCTTATTATTGCGTTAATCTCCTCTTCAACCAGTAACGCTATCCCACCTCCTTTTCCTTCCTTTCTGTCCTTCCTGAATATTGAATACCCCTATGTTGAGTTCCCAGTCTTGGTTACCTTGGAGCCATGTCTCTGTAATCCCAATTACATCATATCCTTTAACAGCTATCCGCGCAGTCAATTCATCCACCTTATTACGAAGGTATTAGTATTAAAACACTCTACCTAAACGCAAGCTGCATTCGAAATAAAGTAAATGAGTTGACAGCACAAATCATTACAAATGGGTATGATTTGGTGGCCATTACAGAAACGTGGTTGCAGGGTGGCCAAGACTGGGAATTAAACATACAGGGGTATCTGACAATTCGGAAAGATAGACAAGAAGGGAAAGGAGGTGGGGTAGCTCTGTTAATAAAGGATGATATCAGGGCAGTTGTGAGAGATGATATTGGCTCTAAATGAACAAAATATTGAATCGTTGTGGGTGGAGATTAGAGATAGTAAGGGGAAAAAGTCACTAGTGGGCATAGTTTATAGGCCCCAAATAATAACTTCACAGTGGGGCGGGCAATAATCAAGGGAATAATGGAGGCATGTGAAAAAGGAACGGCAGTAATCATGGGGAATTTTAACCTACATATCGATTGGTCAAACCAAATCGCACGGGGTAGCATTGAGGAGGAATTCATAGAATGCATACGGGATTCTTTCTTAGAACAGTATGTTACAGAACCTACAAGGGAGCAAGCTATTTTAGATCTGGTCCTGTGTAATGAGACAGGAATAATAAACTATCTCCCAGTAAAAGATCCTCTCAGAATGAGTGATCACAGTATGGTTGCATTTGTAATACAGATTGAGGGTGTGGAAGTAGTGTCTCAAATGAGCGTACTATGCTTAAACAAAGGGGACTACAGTGGGATGAGGGCAGAGTTGGCAAAAGTAGACTGGAAACACAGACTAAACGGTGGCACAATTGAGGAACAGTGGAGGACTTTTAAGGAGTTCTTTCATAGTGCTCAACAAAAATATATTCCAGTGAAAAAGAAGAGCGGTAAGAGAAGGGATAACCATGCGTGGATAACCAAGGAAATAAAGGAGAGTATCAAATTAAAAACCAATGCGTATAAGGTGGCCAACGTTAGTGGGAAACTAGCAGATTGGGAAAATTTTAAACGACAGCAAAGAATGACAAAGAAAGCAATAAAGGAAGGAAAGATAGATTACGAAAGTAAACTTGCGCAAAACATAAAAACAGACAGTAAAAGCTTTTACCGATATGTAAAACGGAAAAGAGTGACTAAAGTAAATGTTGGTCCCTTAGAAGATGAGAAGGGGGAATTAATAATGGGAATGTGGAAATGGCTGAGACCTTAAACAATTATTTTGCTTCGGTCTTCACAGTGGAAGACACAAAAACCATGCCAAAAATTGCTGGTCAAGGGAATGTGGGAAGGGAGGACCTTGAGATAATCACTATCACTAGGGGGGGTAGTGCTGGACAGGCTAATGGGACTCAAGGTAGACAAGTCCCCTGGTCCTGATGAAATGCATCCTACGGTATTAAAAGAGATGGCGGAAGTTATAGCAGATGCATTCGTTATAATCTACCAAAATTCTCTGGACTCTGGGGAGGTACCAGCGGATTGGAAAGCAGCTAATGTAATGCCTCTGTTTAAAAAAGGGGGCAGACAAAAGGCAGGTAACTATAGGCCGGTTAGTTTAACATCTGTAGTGGGGAAAATGCTTGAAGCTATCATTAAGGAAGAAATAGCGGGACATCTAGATAGGAATAGTGCAATCAAGCAGACGCAACATGGATTCATGAAGGGGAAATCATGTTTAACTAATTTACTGGAATTCTTTGAGGATATAACGAGAATGGTGGATAGAGGTGTACCGATGGATGTGGTGTATTTAGATTTCCAAAAGGCATTCGATAAGGTGCCACACAAAAGGTTACTGCAGAAGATAAAGGTACGCAGAGTCAGAGGAAATGTATTAGCATGGATAGAGAATTGGCTGGCTAACAGAAAGCAGAGAGTCGGGATAAATGGGTCCTTTTCAGGTTGGAAATCGGTGGTTAGTGGTGTGCCACAGGGATCGGTGCTGGGACCACAACTGTTTACAATATACATAGATGACCTGGAAGAGGGGACAGAATGTAGCGTAACAAAATTTGCAGATGAAACAAAGATTAGTGGGAAAGCAGGTTGTGTAGAGGACACAGAGAAGCTGCAAAGAGATTTAGATAGGTTAAGCGAATGGGCTAAGGTTTGGCAGATGGAATACAATGTCGGAAAGTGTGAGGTCATCCACCTTGGAAAAAAAACAGTAAAAGTGAATATTATTTGAATGGGGAGAAATTACAACATGCTGCGGTGCAGAGGGACCTGGGGGTCCTTGTGCATGAAACTGTCCCAAAAAGTTAGTTTGCAGGTGCAGCAGTTAATCAGGAAGGCAAATGGAATGTTGGCCTTCATTGAGAGGGAGATGGAGTACAAAAGCAGGGAGGTCCTGCTGCAACTGTATAGGCCGCACCTGGAGTACTGCGTGCAGTTATGGTCACCTTACTTAAGGAAGGATATACTAGCTTTGGAGGGGGTACAGAGACGATTCACTAGGCTGATTCCGGAGATGTGAGGGTTACCTTATGATGATAGATTGAGTAGACTGAGTCTTTACTCGGAGTTCAGAAGGATGAGGGGTGATCTTATAGAAACATTTAAAATAATGGAAGGGATAGACAAGATAGAGGCAGAGAGGTTGTTTCCACTGGTCGGGGAGACTGGAACTAGGGGGCACAGCCTCAAAATATGGGGGAGCCAATTTAAAACCGAGTTGAGAAGGAATTTCTTCTCCCAGAGGGTTGTGAATCTGTGGAATTCTCTGCCCAAGGAAGCAGTTGAGGCTAGCTCATTGAATGTATTCAAATCACAGATAGATTTTTAACCAATAAGGGAATTAAGGGTTATGGGGAGCGGGCGGGTAAGTGGAGCTGAGTCCACGGCCAGATCAGCCATGATCTTGTTGAATGGCGGAGCAGGCTCGAGGGGCGAGATGGCCTACTCCTGTTCCTAATTCTTATATTCTTATGAAAGCTCTTCGCATTGAGACAGAGCCTTCAGGCTTGTTTTTTTTTTTTAAACACTCTTTGTCCTTTTAGAATAATGTTGTAATGTGGTCCTTTTTGATTTTTGCCCTTGATTTCTCTGCCCTCCACTCTTGCTTTTCTCCTTCCTACCTTTTGCTTCTGCCCCCTTTTTATTTCCCTCTGCCTCCCTGCATAGATTCCCATCCTCCTGCCATTTTAGTTTAAACCCTCCCTAACAGCACTAGCAAACACTCTGCCAAGGACATTGGTTCCGGTCCTGCCCAGGTTCAGACCGTCCGGTTTGTACTGGTCTCATCTCCCCCAGAATCAGTTCGAATGCCCCAGGAATTTGAATCCCTCCCTCCCTCCCTCTTGCACCATTCCTCAAGTTACGTATTCATCTGAGCAATTCCTACTCTGACTAGCACGTGGCACTGGTTGCAATCCTGTGATTACTACCTTTGAGGTCCTACTTTTAAATTTAACCCCATGCTCCTTAAATTCAACTTGTAGAACTTCATCCCGTTTTTTACCTATATCATTGGTATCACCACAGCTGGCTGTTCACCCTCCCCCTCCAGAATGCGCTGCAGCCGCTCCGAAACATCCTTGACAGATCAGACAATAGGGTGATGGAGGCGATGACAGGATTTAAAGCTATGAATCAGAATCCTAAAGCTGATTCGCTGAGGGACAGGAAGCCAGTGGATCTTGGACAGGGTGATGGGAGTGTGGGACTGTGTGTGGATCAGAAACAAGGTGCAGCATTCTGAATGTACTGTCATTTATGCAAAGTGGAATCAAGGGGACCAGCTAGAAGGGCATTAGAGAAACGGAGTCTTGAGGTGGTAAAGGCATGGACTAAATGGAAGCTCACGAAAATCAAGGGCCTCAAAATTCCGTGTCATTTCTGTGACGCAAATTCAGGGCAACTGAATGCACTATTCTGCAGAATAGGGCGGAAGCCATTTCTGCTTATTTTGCATTTCAAATTCAATGGAGCCAAGTTCCTGATCACATGTTGGACCTCCCCGCATTCCACCCACCGAGTCCCACTGAAGTTCATCAAGTTCCATGAGGGCATGGGCTCGGCACACCGGATTTCCTGTAGTTGCGCTTGCAATGTACTGGGGCCGTCCCAGAACTAGGTTGGGAACGTTCAGCTGCTCCGATGATCTGCTAAGACTGGCGGAAGCAAGGAGCCTTTGAACCTGAAGAGCAGGAACTTAGTCTACAGATTACTGGAGCTGGAAAAGTTTTAGAGCATTTTGTTTTGCTTTTGTTTCCTCCATAGACAGCACTGGACATGCTACTGACAGCCTGAGAGACCTGAAGGATACTTTTGTCCTCCAGTGAGACACTGAGGCCCAGGTTTTGGATTGCCAATGGGAAATCCTTTGTTTACCATTATAATGGCAGAGTAGGAGCAGGAGAGGATAGAGGAAAGGAGACTGAAGCAGCTTATGAGCAATATATTACACTCCCCTTAAATCTTTTACAGTTTACACAGGTTTATGCAGACTTTAGCGAGTATCTGTGTGTGAGAAGAATGGTCTTCAATAAACAGGCAGGAGGAGAACGGTGTCAGCTACTGCATGAAGACCTCCGCCCAAGATCACTGGCCTGGACAGCTCTGTCTGTGGCTGTGAAAGTAGTGACCGTGCTCAACCTTTCTGCCACCAGGTCATTTCAGGCAGCCACAGGGAATCTGTAATATCACCCAGCTTGGTATCCATGTTGCTTTGCAAGCTCCCACGGTCAACCCACCAGCCCCCCACCATCAATTTCATGAACAGAAAGAGCTTCCACTCTCCGAATGCCAAGATTGTGTCTGACATCTTGTAAAGAATTCTCCACAGGAGATTTGCGTGACATTGCTATGATGCATTCATTCTTAGGAATTCTTTTCCCCCTAAACTCGTCAACGATGTCTTGAGAGGGACCTTGCTGCCATGGTTAATGACCTCACTAAGAGTTTGAGACTAGGCGAGGAGCAATAAAACAAGGCATGCACCTTTACCAGAGTGTTCATGGAGGTCTTAGAAGGGGCGGGAGCTCTGCAGTATGCTCTAGATTGTGTGCCCCACATAGTTATAACTTGCTGTGCCCTGTACAACTTAGCAACCTAAAACAAGGCCTGGACATGGACAGGTAGATGCCTGGGGAGCCAGCCCTAGCTGCTCTGGAGGCAGAACTACATGGAGGAGAGCATCAGGATGCCTGTTGCTACATGGACTCCTCAGTGACTGTGCACAACTAAGCACTGAAGTTTTCTCATCTGATAGCACAGCACCTTTGCCACGACTCCAAGAACAACTCCCCACCGTCAAACAAATAATAAATCCATCACTCTGGTAACCATCCTTGATCATCACACTTCGGACTTTGTTGGCTCAACATGACCATCCATGTCTTGCGCATCTGATTGAATAACTGAGCACAAAGTGAGTGCACATCTTCCTTTATTACAATCAACCCGCCCTACTTCCTTCTCACACAGGGCTTCCCCGGAGTAGTGAAACGTGCCTTTCTTTCTCCTATTCTACTGTTTCTCCTAGGTGCAACCTGAGTATCACAAGAGTTGATTGGCTGCTCCTGTGCTATAAAAGGCTCATGGGACTGAGGTGGTCCTCCTCCTAGGGCAGCTTGCTCCTGGCAGGGAGCCGCCGCTGGCTGCATCTCTTGAGCTTCTGCCTGGACAGTCTGGTATCGCCTCATAAACTCCATTGGCCTGGTGCTGTGAGAGGGAAGGCCAGAGGCCTGCCACGTGCTGCTGTCCTGAGAACCAGCCGCTCCAGGCAGGTTACCCTCAGCCGTCGCACTTGGCCCTGGATTTGTATTCCCATTGACCAGCGGGATGGTCGGCCTAATGGCAGCTATCAGATCCTGAAAGCCCTGAGAGACAGCAGCCTGTATCCCAGCCCCCAGAGTCTGAAATCCAGCACGAAGGGTGCCGTCTATTCTCTCCCCTATTACCGCCAGGGCAGCAGTCTGTGCTTCTGTGGGAGTGTGGGCATGGACTGGTTCCTGGGTAGTTGTGAGGTGGGGATGTGCTGCAGATTCTAATGAAGATGCCACATGCTCCATTGAAGCCTGCAGTGAAGTGAAAGCCTCCCTGATGCTGCTGCAAATGAGGGCCGTAGACTCCAGAGTCACGGCTGTCAGGTGCTGCACATCTTCGAAGACTGACCGCAAAGCCTGAACGTACGTATGATGCTCGTTAAACATCCTTCTCTTTGGCCGAGTACCCGTGAGATCAGAGTCCCATGGCTCTGAAGCCAGGGGCAGCCTTCTCCTTGGCCTCCGGTGGGAAGGTGGCACCTCCTCACCTATTCCCCAGTCCTCCGGCTCCCTAATGCCTTGGGAATCACCCAGTGCCACTTCCTCGCTAACACTGTCTAACTGCGCCCGGGTGACCATATCTGCGCTGCAGCGTGGGAGTGAGAAAGCCAGGGGCGCAGGGGGAGAGACTGAGGGGGTCGGGGCAGAGGAACACAGAGCTGGATCAAGCTGCAGGGACTCACGATCCGGCTTGTCCTCGTCATCCTCTTCCTCATCATCATCATAATCAATGAGGAAGCAAAGTTTCTCATCATCATCATCATCATCCTCGTCGTCGTCGTCATCGTCCTCCTCCGGACCCCATTGCTGTGATGGCTCTGCAGGAAGAGAAAGTACAAGCTGAGAATCTCTGAACATCAGTCCCAAGGGATTAGGGAATCAGCTTGTGGTTAGCAAGCCTGAGCACTGGGATGTCCAGATCTACTGCCACTCACCTGTATTCTGCACTGTCACACCGATCTCGCCATCTTCCACCACGGCCAGACCACACTGCCTACCCAGCAGCTCCACGGCCTGATCCTCGTAGGGGGTGAGCTCCTTAATGTTGGGAATGCCCCCTTTGCACTCCTGCCTCTCGCGGGCATTGTGCATAAGTTTCTCCTAAAACAAGAATGGTTCATTAGATTTTGGTTGGCATGAGAAATTTCTCCCAGATGGCATCAAACAGCTGACGTTCTCGATCTAATAGTTAAAGCGCAGTAAGATGCTTATGGCTGTCATGCAAGGAATTCCTGTCAGGGAGCCAGCGACAGGTATTGAGAGATCCTGAATGAGTGCCCCCCCCCCCTTAACCGCAGTGCAGTATGAAGGAGTAGCTGTGCAATTATTACATTTTATGATGGTGCCCAATGGAGAATGTCCAGTGTGTTACCTTTCCTGCTCTCGTCAGGTCATTGAACTTTTTCCGGCATTGGTCTGCGGTTCTGGAGGTGAGAGAGGTGGCATTCAATGCCATTGCCACCTCCCTCCACATGGCACGCGAAATAGGTTTTTGAGGTTTCCTCCCATGCACACCCAGCAATCTGTCTCTCCTTGGCTGCATCTCATTCAGAAGGGTTTGGAGGTCACCGTCTGTGAAATTTTGAGCCCTTCTTCTCTGCCTCTTTGAGCTGCCGTGCTCCCTTGTTTGGGTGTCATTCCCAGATCCTCCATTAGAAGACATGCTTTAAGAAGTGGCACAAAAATCACACATGAGCCAATGATTACAGCTACCTGTCAGTCAACCCAGTTTATCACTCACTTGCTACGACCCCAGCCTGCTGCTTAAGGATTCAGCCATTCTTGGCCTTTTAGAAGGCTGCATCATTAACTTGCAAGCTCCCTCTTCACGCTAAAGAACCAAAGAACGGCACCGAGCAGGATTGCCAGCCAGTCATTGTTGAAGGGTATAGACCAGTGTAAACGGGAATGGAACTATAATTAGATAAATATGTAGGGAGGTTCAGGGGGAGGGGGAAGGAAGGAGAGAGAAGGGGGTGCGTTGAGGGGGAAGGGAGGGAGAAGGAGGGGGCGCGCGCGGGGGCAGCGCCAGGGACTGGAGGGACGCTGGGAAAGGAGGGAGAGGGCGTCGAGGGGGGGGAGCAAAGGAGGGAGGGGGCGTCGAGGGGGGGCAAAGGAGGGAGGGGGCGTCGAGGGGGGCAAAGGAGGGAGGGGGCGTCGAGGGGGGGGCAAAGGAGGGAGGGGGCGTCGAGGGGGGCAAAGGAGGGAGGGGGCGTCGAGGGGGGGCAAAGGAGGGAGGGTGCGTCGAGGGGGGCAAAGGAGGGAGGGGGCGTCGAAGGGGGGGCAAAGGAGGGAGGGGGCGTCGAGGGGGGGGGCAAAGGAGGGAGGGGGCGTCGAGGGGGGGCAAAGGAGGGAGGGGGCGTCGGGGGGGGCAAAGGAGGGAGGGGGCGTCGAGGGGGGGGCAAAGGAGGGAGGGGGCGTCGAGGGGGGGCAAAGGAGGGAGGGGGCGTCGAGGGGGGGCAAAGGAGGGAGGGGGCGTCGAGGGGGGGCAAAGGAGGGAGGGGGCGTCGAGGGGGGGCAAAGGAGGGAGGGGGCGTCGAGGGGGGGCAAAGGAGGGAGGGGGCGTCGAGGGGGGGCAAAGGAGGGAGGGGGCGTCGAGGGGGGGCAAAGGAGGGAGGGGGCGTCGAGGGGGGGCAAAGGAGGGAGGGGGCGTCGAGGGGGGGCAAAGGAGGGAGGGGGCGTCGAGGGGGGGGCAAAGGAGGGAGGGGGCGTCGAGGGGGGGCAAAGGAGGGAGGGGGCGTCGAGGGGGGGCAAAGGAGGGAGGGGGCGTCGAGGGGGGGCAAAGGAGGGAGGGGGCGTCGAGGGGGGGCAAAGGAGGGAGGGGGCGTCGAGGGGGGGCAAAGGAGGGAGGGGGCGTCGAGGGGGGGCAAAGGAGGGAGGGGGCGTCGAGGGGGGGCAAAGGAGGGAGGGGGCGTCGAGGGGGGGCAAAGGAGGGAGGGGGCGTCGAGGGGGGGCAAAGGAGGAAGGGGGCGTCGAGGGGGGGAAAAGGAGGGAGGGGGCGTCGAGGGGGGGCAAAGGAGGGAGGGGGCGTCGAGGGGGGGCAAAGGAGGGAGGGGGCGTCGAGGGGGGGCAAAGGAGGGAGGGGGCGTCGAGGGGGTCAAAGGAGGGAGGGGGCGTCGAGGGGGGGCGTCGAGGGGGGGCAAAGGAGGGGGGGGAAGGAGGGGGGGGGAAGGAGGGGGGGGGAAGGAGGGGGGGGGAAGGAGGGGGGGGGAAGGAGGGGGAGGAAAGGAGGGGGAGGAAAGGAGGGGGAGGAAAGGAGGGGGAGGAAAGGAGGGGGAGGAAAGGAGGGGGGTGAAGGAGAGGAGGGGGAAGAAAGAGGGGGGAGGGGAAGGAGGGTCCGGGGTTGGGGGGGAAGGATGGAGGGGGCATCGGGGGGGGTGGGGGGAGAAAAGAGAGGAGAGATGGGGCATAGGGTGGCATGGGGGGGGTGGGGGGACGTGGCGTGGCGAGGGGGTGGGGGGGGACATTGAAACTTCGAAAGTAGGTGCAGGAGTAGGCCATTCGACCCTTCGAACCTGCATCATTATTCACTATGATCATGGAACTTCAGTACCCCCCATTTCTGCTTTCTCTCCATACCACTTGATTTCTTTACCCGTGAGGGTCGCATATTTGAATATATCTAACGAACTGTCCTCAATAACTTTCTGTGATAGAGAATTCCAGATGTTCGCAATTCTCTGAGTGAAGAAGCTTCCCCTCATCTCGGTCCTAAATGGCTTATCCCTTATCCTTAGACTGTGACCCCTGGTTCTTTACTTCCCCAACGGGAACATTCTTCCTGCACCTAATCTGTCCAATCCCGTCAGAATTTCATATGTTTCTATGAGATCCCCTCTCATTCTTCTAAATTCCAGTGCATATAAGCCTAGTCGATCCAGTCTTTCTTCATATGTCAGTCCTGCTATCCCGGGAATCAGTCCAGTGAACCTTCGCTGCACTCCCTCAATAGTAAGAATGTCCTTCCTCAGATTAGACCACCAAAAACTGCACACAATACTCAAGGTGATGTCTCAAGGCCCGGTACAACTGCAGTTGGACCTCCTTGTTCCTATACTCAAATCCCCTCGCTATGAAGGCCAGCATGCCATTTTCTTTCTTTACTGCCTGCACCTGCATGCCTACTTTCAATGACTGATGTACCATGACACCCAGGTCTCGTTGCATCTCCCCTTTTATTAATCTGTCTTTTGCCACCAAAGTGGATAACCTCACATTTATCCACATTATACTGCATCTGCCATGTATTTGCCCATTCACCTAACCTGTCCAAGTCCCCTTGCAGCCTCCTAGCATCCTCCTCACAGCTTGCACTGCCACCCAGCTTAGTGTCATCTGTAAACTTGGAGATATTATTCAATTCCTTTGTCTAAATCATTAATGTATATTGTAAATAGCTGGGGTCCCAGCACTGAACCCTGCGGCACCCCACTAGTCATTGCCTGCCATTCTGAAAAGGATCCGTTTATTCCCACTCTTTGCTTCCTGTCTGCCAACCAGTTCTCTATCCACATCAATACATTACCCCCAATACCATGTGCCTTAATTTTGCACACTAATCTCTTGTGTGGGACCTTGTCAAAAGTCTTTTTAAAGTCCAAATACACCACATCCATTGGTTCTCCCTTATCCACTCTACTAGTTACATCCTCAAAAAACTCGAAGTTTTATCAAGCATGATTTCTCTTTCATAAATCTATGCTGACTTGGACCGATCCGGTCACTGTTTTCCAAATGCGCTGCTTTTACATCTTTAATAATTGATTCCAGCATTTTCCCCACCACCGATGTCAGGTCTAGAATTCCCTGTTTTCTCTCTCCCCCCTTTTTTAAAAAAAAAAGTGCGGTTACATTCGCTACCTTCCAATCCATAGGAACTGAACCAGAGTCCATGGAATGCTGGAAAATGACCACCAATGCATCTACTATTTCTAGGGCCACTTCCTTAAGTACTCCAGGATGCAGACTATCAGGCCCTGGGGATTTATTGGCCTTCAGTCCCTTCAATTTCCCCAACAGCATTTCCTGACTGATAAGGATTTCCCTCAGTTTCCCCATCACGCTCGACCCTCGGTCTCCTAGAATTTTCAGGTTATTCATGTCTTCCTTTAGTGAAGACAGAACCAAAGTATTTGTTCAATTGGTTTGCCATTTCCTTGTTCCCCATTATGAATTCCCCTGATTCTGACTGCAAGAGACCTACATTTATCTTCACTAATCGTTTTCTCTTACATATCTATAGAAGTTTTTGTACTCAGTTTTTATGCTCCCTGCAAGCTTACTCTCATACTCTATTTTCCCCCTCCTAATTAAACCCTTTGTCCTCCTCTGCTGAATTCTAAATTTCTCGCAGTCCTCAGGTTTGCTGCTTTTTCTGGCCAATTTAAATGCCTCTTCCTTTGATTTAACACTTTCCCTAATTTTCCTTGTTAGCCACGGTTGAGCCATCTTCCCTTTTTTATTCTTACGCCACACAGGGATGTACAATTGTTGTAGTTCATCCATGTGATATTTAAATGTCTGACATTGCCTATCCACCATCATCCCTTGAAGTATCATTCTCCAGTCTATCCTAGCCAATTCACGTCTCATACTGTCAAAGTTTCCTTTAAGTTCAGGACCCTAGTCTCTGAACTAACTGTGTCACTCTCCAGCTTAATGAAGAATTCTACCATATTATGGTCACTCGTCCCCAACGGGCCCCGCACGACCAGATTGTTAATGAATCCTCTCTCGTTACACAAGACCCAGTCTAGGATGGCTTGCTCTCTAGTTGGTTCCTCGACATATTGGTTGAGAAAACCATCCCTTATACACTCCAGGAAATCCTCCTCCATAGTATTGCTACCAGTTTAGTTAGCCCAATCAATATGCAGCTTAAAGTCACCCATGATAACTGCTGTACCCTTATTGCACGCATCCCTAATTTCCTGTTTGGTGCCATCCCCAACCTCCCTACTACTGTTTGGTGGTCTGTACACAACTCCCACTAACGGGGGGAAGGGGAGACAGGGTGGGGGGGAAGGGGAGACAGGGTGGGGGGGGGGGGGAAGAGACAGGGTGGGGATGGGGGGGGAAGAGACAGGGTGGGGATGGGGGGGGAAGAGACAGGGTGGAGAGGGGGAGGGGGTGGGAGGGGGAGAGAGACAAGGTGGGGGGGGCAGAAGGAGCGGGGGTGGGGGGGGGGGAGAAGGAGCGGGGGTGGGGGGGGGTGGGGAGAAGGAGCGGGGGTGGGGGGGGTGGGGAGAAGGAGCGGGGGTGGGGGGGGGTGGGGAGAGGGAGCGGGGGTGGTGGGGAGAAGGAGCGGGGGTGGGGGGGGGTGGGGAGAGGGAGCGGGGGTGGGGAGAGGGAGCGGGGGTGGGGGGGGGTGGGGAGAGGGAGCGGGGGTGGGGGGGGGTGGGGAGAGGGAGCGGGGGTGGGGAGAGAAGGAGCGGGGGTGGGGGGGAGAGAAGGAGCGGGGAGACCGGGGGGGGGGGGGGGGGAGAGAAGGAGCGGGGAGACCGGGGGGGGGGGGGGGGGGGGGGGAGAAGGAGCGGGGAGAAGGAGCGGGGAGACCGGGGGGGGGGGGGGGAGCGGGGAGAGGGGGGGGGAGGAGCGGGGAGAGGGGGGGGGAGGAGCGGGGAGCCCGGGTGGGGGGTGGGGGTTGGAGCGGGGAGCCCGGGGGAAGGAAAGGGGGGGAAAGGGGGGGAACGAGGAGGAAAGGGGGGGAACGAGGAGGAAAGGGGGGGAACGAGGAGGAAAGGGGGGGAACGAGGAGGAAAGGGGGGGAACGAGGAGGAAAGGGGGGGAACGAGGAGGAAAGGGGGGGAACGAGGAGGAAAGGGGGGGAACGAGGAGGAAAGGGGGGGAACGAGGAGGAAAGGGGGGGAACGAGGAGGAAAGGGGGGAACGAGGAGGAAAGGGGGGGAACGAGGAGGAAAGGGGGGGAACGAGGAGGAAAGGGGGGGAACGAGGAGGAAAGGGGGGGAACGAGGAGGAAAGGGGGGAACGAGGAGGAAAGGGGGGAACGAGGAGGAAAGGGGGGAACGAGGAGGAAAGGGGGGAACGAGGAGGAAAGGGGGGAGAGAGGAGGAAAGGGGGGAGAGAGGAGGAAAGGGGGGGAGGGAGGAGGAAAGGGGGGAGAGAGGAGGAAAGGGGGGGAGGGAGGAGGAAAGGGGGGGGAGGGAGGAGGAAAGGGGGGGAGGGAGGAGGAAAGGGGGGGGAGGGAGGAGGAAAGGGGGGGAGGGAGGAGGAAAGGGGGGGAGGGAGGAGGAAAGGGGGGGATGGAAAGGGGGGAAAGGAAAGGGGGAGGGAGCGGGGGAGGAAAGGAGGGAATGGGGGGAGGAAAGGAGGGAAAGGAAAGGGGGCAACGGGGGGGAGAAGGAAAGGGGGAACTGGGGGGGAAGGGAAAGGGGGGGACATGGGGAACGGGGGGAAGGAAAGGGGGAAAGGCGGGGGGATGGAAAGGGGAGGGTGGAAGGAAAGGGGGAAGGCGGAAAGGGCGGGAGGAAAGGGGGGAAGGGAAGGGAGGGAGAGGAGGGAAGAGAGGGGGCGAGGGGGGAGGAAAGGGGCGAGGGGGGGAGGAAAGGGGCGAGGGGGGAGGAAAGGGGCGAGGGGGGAGGAAAGGGGCGAGGGGGGGAGGAAAGGGGCGAGGGGGGAGGAAAGGGGCGAGGGGGGGAGGAAAGGGGCGAGGGGGGGAGGAAAGGGGCGAGGGGGGAGGAAAGGGGCGAGGGGGGGAGGAAAGGGGCGAGGGGGGGAGGAAAGGGGCGAGGGGGGGAGGAAAGGGGCGAGGGGGGGAGGAAAGGGGCGAGGGGGGGAGGAAAGGGGCGAGGGGGGGAGGAAAGGGGCGAGGGGGGGAGGAAAGGGGCGAGGGGGGGAGGAAAGGGGCGAGGGGGGGAGGAAAGGGGCGAGGGGGGGAGGAAAGGGGCGAGGGGGGGAGGAAAGGGGCGAGGGGGGGAGGAAAGGGGCGAGGGGGGGAGGAAAGGGGCGAGGGGGGGAGGAAAGGGGCGAGGGGGGGAGGAAAGGGGCGAGGGGGGGAGGAAAGGGGCGAGGGGGGGAGGAAAGGGGCGAGGGGGGGAGGAAAGGGGCGAGGGGGGGAGGAAAGGGGCGAGGGGGGGAGGAAAGGGGCGAGGGGGGGAGGAAAGGGGCGAGGGGGGGGAGGAAAGGGGCGAGGGGGGGAGGAAAGGGGCGAGGGGGGGAGGAAAGGGGCGAGGGGGGGAGGAAAGGGGCGAGGGGGGGAGGAAAGGGGCGAGGGGGGGAGGAAAGGGGCGAGGGGGGGAGGAAAGGGGCGAGGGGGGGAGGAAAGGGGCGAGGGGGGGAGGAAAGGGGCGAGGGGGGGAGGAAAGGGGCGAGGGGGGGAGGAAAGGGGCGAGGGGGGGAGGAAAGGGGCGAGGGGGGGAGGAAAGGGGCGAGGGGGGGAGGAAAGGGGCGAGGGGGGGAGGAAAGGGGCGAGGGGGGGAGGAAAGGGGCGAGGGGGGGAGGAAAGGGGCGAGGGGGGGAGGAAAGGGGCGAGGGGGGGAGGAAAGGGGCGAGGGGGGGAGGAAAGGGGCGAGGGGGGGAGGAAAGGGGCGAGGGGGGGAGGAAAGGGGCGAGGGGGGGAGGAAAGGGGCGAGGGGGGGAGGAAAGGGGCGAGGGGGGGAGGAAAGGGGCGAGGGGGGGAGGAAAGGGGCGAGGGGGGGAGGAAAGGGGCGAGGGGGGGAGGAAAGGGGCGAGGGGGGGAGGAAAGGGGCGAGGGGGGGAGGAAAGGGGCGAGGGGGGGAGGAAAGGGGCGAGGGGGGGAGGAAAGGGGCGAGGGGGGGAGGAAAGGGGCGAGGGGGGGAGGAAAGGGGCGAGGGGGGGAGGAAAGGGGCGAGGGGGGAGGAAAGGGGCGAGGGGGGGAGGAAAGGGGCGAGGGGGGGAGGAAAGGGGCGAGGGGGGGAGGAAAGGGGCGAGGGGGGGAGGAAAGGGGCGAGGGGGGGAGGAAAGGGGCGAGGGGGGGAGGAAAGGGGCGAGGGGGGGAGGAAAGGGGCGAGGGGGGGAGGAAAGGGGCGAGGGGGGGAGGAAAGGGGCGAGGGGGGGAGGAAAGGGGCGAGGGGGGAGGAAAGGGGCGAGGGGGGGAGGAAAGGGGCGAGGGGGGGAGGAAAGGGGCGAGGGGGGGAGGAAAGGGGCGAGGGGGGGAGGAAAGGGGCGAGGGGGGGAGGAAAGGGGCGAGGGGGGGAGGAAAGGGGCGAGGGGGGGAGGAAAGGGGCGAGGGGGGGAGGAAAGGGGCGAGGGGGGGAGGAAAGGGGCGAGGGGGGGAGGAAAGGGGCGAGGGGGGGAGGAAAGGGGCGAGGGGGGGAGGAAAGGGGCGAGGGGGGGAGGAAAGGGGCGAGGGGGGGAGGAAAGGGGCGAGGGGGGGAGGAAAGGGGCGAGGGGGGGAGGAAAGGGGCGAGGGGGGGAGGAAAGGGGCGAGGGGGGGAGGAAAGGGGCGAGGGGGGAGGAAAGGGGCGAGGGGGGGAGGAAAGGGGCGAGGGGGGGAGGAAAGGGGCGAGGGGGGGAGGAAAGGGGCGAGGGGGGGAGGAAAGGGGCGAGGGGGGGAGGAAAGGGGCGAGGGGGGGAGGAAAGGGGCGAGGGGGGGAGGAAAGGGGCGAGGGGGGGAGGAAAGGGGCGAGGGGGGGAGGAAAGGGGCGAGGGGGGGAGGAAAGGGGCGAGGGGGGGGAGGAAAGGGGCGAGGGGGGAGGAAAGGGGCGAGGGGGGGAGGAAAGGGGCGAGGGGGGGAGGAAAGGGGCGAGGGGGGGAGGAAAGGGGCGAGGGGGGGAGGAAAGGGGCGAGGGGGGAGGAAAGGGGCGAGGGGGGGAGGAAAGGGGCGAGGGGGGGAGGAAAGGGGCGAGGGGGGGAGGAAAGGGGCGAGGGGGGGAGGAAAGGGGCGAGGGGGGGAGGAAAGGGGCGAGGGGGGGAGGAAAGGGGCGAGGGGGGGAGGAAAGGGGCGAGGGGGGGAGGAAAGGGGCGAGGGGGGGAGGAAAGGGGCGAGGGGGGGAGGAAAGGGGCGAGGGGGGGAGGAAAGGGGCGAGGGGGGAGGAAAGGGGCGAGGGGGGGAGGAAAGGGGCGAGGGGGGGAGGAAAGGGGCGAGGGGGGGAGGAAAGGGGCGAGGGGGGGAGGAAAGGGGCGAGGGGGGGAGGAAAGGGGCGAGGGGGGGAGGAAAGGGGCGAGGGGGGAGGAAAGGGGCGAGGGGGGGAGGAAAGGGGCGAGGGGGGGAGGAAAGGGGCGAGGGGGGGAGGAAAGGGGCGAGGGGGGAGGAAAGGGGCGAGGGGGGGAGGAAAGGGGCGAGGGGGGGAGGAAAGGGGCGAGGGGGGGAGGAAAGGGGCGAGGGGGGAGGAAAGGGGCGAGGGGGGGAGGAAAGGGGCGAGGGGGGGAGGAAAGGGGCGAGGGGGGGAGGAAAGGGGCGAGGGGGGGAGGAAAGGGGCGAGGGGGGAGGAAGGGCGAGGGGGGGAGGAAAGGGGCGAGGGGGGGAGGAAAGGGGCGAGGGGGGGAGGAAAGGGGCGAGGGGGGGAGGAAAGGGGCGAGGGGGGGAGGAAAGGGGCGAGGGGGGGGAGGAAAGGGGCGAGGGGGGAGGAAAGGGGCGAGGGGGGGAGGAAAGGGGCGAGGGGGGGAGGAAAGGGCGAGGGGGGGAGGAAAGGGGCGAGGGGGGGAGGAAAGGGGCGAGGGGGGGAGGAAAGGGGCGAGGGGGGGAGGAAAGGGGCGAGGGGGGGAGGAAAGGGGCGAGGGGGGGAGGAAAGGGGCGAGGGGGGGAGGAAAGGGGCGAGGGGGGGAGGAAAGGGGCGAGGGGGGGAGGAAAGGGGCGAGGGGGGGAGGAAAGGGGCGAGGGGGGGAGGAAAGGGGCGAGGGGGGGAGGAAAGGGGCGAGGGGGGGAGGAAAGGGGCGAGGGGGGGAGGAAAGGGGCGAGGGGGGGAGGAAAGGGCGAGGGGGGGAGGAAAGGGGCGAGGGGGGGAGGAAAGGGGCGAGGGGGGAGGAAAGGGGCGAGGGGGGGAGGAAAGGGGCGAGGGGGGAGGAAAGGGGCGAGGGGGGGAGGAAAGGGGCGAGGGGGGGAGGAAAGGGGCGAGGGGGGGAGGAAAGGGGCGAGGGGGGGAGGAAAGGGGCGAGGGGGGAGGAAAGGGGCGAGGGGGGGAGGAAAGGGGCGAGGGGGGGAGGAAAGGGGCGAGGGGGGGAGGAAAGGGGCGAGGGGGGAGGAAAGGGGCGAGGGGGGGAGGAAAGGGGCGAGGGGGGGAGGAAAGGGGCGAGGGGGGGAGGAAAGGGGCGAGGGGGGGAGGAAAGGGGCGAGGGGGGAGGAAAGGGGCGAGGGGGGAGGAAAGGGGCGAGGGGGGGAGGAAAGGGGCGAGGGGGGAGGAAGGGGCGAGGGGGGGAGGAAAGGGGCGAGGGGGGGAGGAAAGGGGCGAGGGGGGGAGGAAAGGGGCGAGGGGGGGAGGAAAGGGGCGAGGGGGGGAGGAAAGGGGCGAGGGGGGGAGGAAAGGGGCGAGGGGGGAGGAAAGGGGCGAGGTGGGGGAGGAAAGGGGCGAGGGGGGGAGGAAAGGGGCGAGGGGGGAGGAAAGGGGCGAGGGGGGGAGGAAAGGGGCGAGGGGGGGAGGAAAGGGGCGAGGGGGGGAGGAAAGGGGCGAGGGGGGGAGGAAAGGGGCGAGGGGGGGAGGAAAGGGGCGAGGGGGGGAGGAAAGGGGCGAGGGGGGGAGGAAAGGGGCGAGGGGGGGAGGAAAGGGGCGAGGGGGGGAGGAAAGGGGCGAGGGGGGGAGGAAAGGGGCGAGGGGGGGAGGAAAGGGGCGAGGGGGGAGGAAAGGGGCGAG